>NC_136518.1:24896239-25033739 GCF_053919585.1 Euprymna scolopes
ATTACAGTTGTTTCTTAGAAAAAAAGTATCTGTATATTTTGACTGTTCCTATCGCAATCAAAAAAATAATTACTGATGCTAAGAAGCAACACAATCAAACTAAAAAAAAATCCTGTTACTTGTATCTTTTCTCTTTCTCTATCTTTCTCTCTCTTTTTTCTCTCTCCCTCCCTCTTTATATATATATATATATATATATATATATATATATATATATATATATATATAAAGAGAAAATAAAGGTATAAAAATTATATAGTAATATAGAGAGATAGATAGATTTAAGGTTATACATCAATAAGGGGTATTGGGTAAGGTTATACATCAATTAGGGTATTGGGTAAGTGAGAACTCCTTATACTATAGTATTTCGAACCTTAATGCTTCTCATCAGAAGATTAGAGAAGATACCAGGTAACATAATAAGGATGGGTCGTCTAACGATAGTTAAATGACGAGCGAAATAAATTACTGGGGCTGAATGGGAGAACCATATCGATCTTTGTAATATAGAAGGAGTGTAGTTTTTAATTTGTTATGCAGTTATGTATATAGCTTATCTGTCAGAGTGGATTTTATATATGTGGCTAATATATGTGTTTAAACTCGCGGGGAGAATATAAGGCAAGTTACTTAAAAGAAGTGTCTTATTTAAACAAATGCGGAGATGTGCTGTAGCTATGGGGGAGTTTACATGAGATAGGGGGTTAATACTATGTCGGTATTTTTTAGAAGGGATGTCGGAGATTATAACAGTAATTAAAAGAGATATAAGTTATATGGAGTAATATTATGAAAATTTGAAGGGATTAATCCTATAGGGTACAGTGTACTAAGATTTTTGTGCAGTGTACTGAGTATATAAAGCTGATCTGTAAGAATGTTACGTTAGTCATGCATGTCAACGTGAGTGTTAAGAAATTGGTTGCCGGATAGGTTCCATCAGATAAGGGAGGAGGACATGCTAATGCGTGGTCTAAAAGTGCACTGGTGATATATCTATTCTGTATTTAAAAATGAATGCAGTGATTGAGAGAGTGGAAAAAATGCGGGTCACTTGCCAGATACTGGGTGCTACGCTTCGCATGTGAGAGAGGTTAATTAATTTGTTTTATAGTACTGAAGAGAGTTCTAATCATGGATAAAGGTTGATCTAAACGGTTATACAAATTAGGTTCTGGTTTACCGACAGAGTTTAGGGTACTTCCATATTTAAATTTTCTTTTTTGCTTGCAACTGTAAATTATCTCTGATTTCGAATTGAGAATATTTAATTATTCCTGTACTGTTATAATCTCTGTGAACGTTGCGTTGCAAAGGAGATAGTATTTTGAATCTGGGATGTACGATTTCGACTCTCTTAATAATTTACATTTTAATGGGTGATTTATGTTATTTTCTTTCAAGTGTCTTACTAAGTTAGAGTGGGTAGGTTTCATCTCGGGTGTCTCGCTAGAATGGAGTGGTAAGATATTCTATTTTTTGGGGTAGGATGATAGTCCTATGTGTGTATGTATTTTAGGGTTGGAGTCTGATATTACCGGGGGTTCTCTACCTATATGTAGGTTAGTTGAGTTCAAGTTCTCCGCAGATTCTTTAATAGGCGATTCAGTCATGTTTGAATACAAGAATTTATGGCGGGATTAGTTGTTCGGTCAAGATGCCATTATTTATTATGCTATGTGTATAATTGTTGGTAGTCCTGATTAAAGGCTTGGCATTATATTTCAAGCCAAGGCCTCAAAAAACTTTCTCCAACTTAAGAACTGGAGTTCATTTATCAAACTTTCATTTTATTTCATAGTCTTTTAATATATTTTTTTATATTTTATTTTTTATTTTCTATATTTATTTCATTTTTTATCTCTATTGCTTTTTATTTATTTTTACTTTTTTCTTTCTGTTACTTGACCTTTTATATCTTTATATTTTTGCTTTTTATCTACTTTATTCCCCTATTTTTTATTCTCCAATATTTGATAACTAATAACTCTTAGAACTATTATTATCTATTATCACTCTATAATTCTTATATGTTTACCACTATCCACCCCATACCCATCAGTATTTTTATCCCTTTATTCTACTATCTGTTTATCCTATATCTTAATTTATTTAAATCTTTGTGCATTGCGCATCGTATGATTCTCTCTCCCACATTAATTGGTTGTATAAGAAATTTCCTAACGGTAAGGAGAGTCCTTAAAATAATGAGTGCAATGGTCAGCGATCGGATGTTGACAACGATCAATTAGGAGCCTTAGTCGAAGCCAATCTACACACATCTGTTTGCGAACTTGCTTCTGAATTAGAGTTAACCTATACAACAATTTCCAACCACTTGAGAGATATTAGAAAAACAAAACAAAACTTGATAAATGGGGGCCACACGAATTGAATGACAACCAAAAGAAACGCAGTTATGAAGTATCATCTTTCTGTCTTTTACACAATAAGAACATCCTGCTTTTCGACCGGGTTGTACCTTGCGATAAAAGTTGGTCCTGTATGACAATCGGCGACGCCCAGCCCAGTGATTAGACGCCGACGAGGCTCTACGACGCTTTCCGAAGCCAGCGTTGCACCAACAGAAATTCATGTTTGGTGGTTTGCGACCGGTTTCATCCATAATAATTTTTTGAATGCATGCGAAACAATTACGGCGTAGAAGTACTATCAACAAATTGATGAAATGCATCAGAAACTTCTGACAACGGCACCTAGCATTAGTCAACAGCAAAGTTCCAATTCTACTTCTTCTTGACCACACGTTGCTAAAACGACCTGCAAAAGTTGAACGACTTGCACTACTAAACTGCCTCTTTGCTATACTCTCCAGACCCCTCAACTACCGAGTACCATTTTTTAAGCATCTCGACAACTTTCTACGTAAGAAATACTTAAACCACTTAAGCGATATTAAAACCGCTATCAGCGACTTCGTCGACATCAGAATGCAAGATGCTTACGTTACTGGCATAAATACACTTGCTTTGCGTTACCGACAGAGTGTTGATTCTGGTAATGCTTATTTTGATCAATAAATTTTTGTTTAGCCAATAAATTTCCATCCGAATTAAAAAAAAAAAAAAAGTTAAACACCACAAGAACTTCCTTGTCAACCTGATAATATGTATGCGAAAATGAGCAAATTATATTACTCATGCCACATTTTTGAAGGTGTACACGTGTATGCAAATATCAAACTGTCTACTATTATGTAAAAAGAAACTGCATGTGTATGCGTGCGCATGTGAATTCGTTCACTGTGTACTTGGAAAATCCAGAGCCGATTTTATTTAACTTTAACACGAAGGTAAGTTATGTGTCCAGAATAATTTATATGCATTGTTTATCGTAATGTGTCTGCTAAGTAGTAAAATCGATAATACAAAAAAATAATTTTAGAAGAAACTCCGATTTCGACCAAAGTTAACGGTTTTATCGACTGAACATCACCAATGTATTTGAAGAGTTTTATCACGGCACAAGCAGTACGTCCCAGCCTGTAAATTAATCTGTAGACTCATTTATAAGAAAAGAGCATTCTTAATAATTGAATTATACACCATGCTTCAATTAATGCGATTGTGTCAAAATAATTTTATAAATTCAACAGTTGGATCATTTATAAGACTCGAGCTCGTTCGAATGTAATATTTCTGTTTAGAGCACAATTAAAACACGATCATTATTTTGGCATTTTAAACATTAATGGAAGAAGTCGTTATTTACATATTATTTTGTAAAATCAGCAGAATATTCTCTATATTACTATATCGTGATATGTATATATATATATATATATATATATATATATATATATATCTACGCACACACACACACACACATATATATATAATATATACATAAAGAGAGAGAGACAGACAGACAGAAAGAGAGAGAGACGGAGCATGTATGTTTGAGACAGTCTGTCTGCGGATGTTTCTTTTACTTTCGGATGTTTTTCATCTAGTTTCTCGTCTTTTAGCTAACAAGCAATCAAACTAATTCGAGTACTAATGTCAAGTAGATTGTAGAGAAGTCGGTGCTCGGTGGCCATTGTAGATATAGCACTTATCTTTTAGTCCTAACGTACACACACCGCGATTATTTGAATTGATTGGCTTTGTTGATTATAGTCATGTAAACTATTTACATTCTTTGTCTGTATGAACGGAACAAGTGTGCTGGTCGTCTTCGCTTCTGGGAGTATCACAGTGGATGTCCAAAGTGAGACGATACAAATTAGAATATGTAATTGCTTTGTCTTGCGACTTTCTGTTCAAACCACATTTTAGTAGCAAAACTGTATGGGCAGCCGGTGTTGGCGGGGAACATGGATACAAGTAGCAAAAGTTATGATGGTATTGGAATATTAAAATATTCTCAATTGGAATCTTTATTGTAAATCCTTCTTCACTCTCCCTCTCTCCCTTTTCTTCTCTAGATCTCTGCACGTCCTCACGCACGTTTTTAACGTATTTGAGAATTGTTGCTTTCCCATCGTCTTTTATTTTTGCAAGTAATGAAATACCGTTGAAATAATTAAGGAAAATTATCCGACTGTCTGTTCAGAATTTATTTATCAACTACACTTTAAAATAAAATAATTCTCCATCCTGTTGTTGTTTTTTCTGATCACAACAGAATTGATGTTAGTATATTTCATATATATTCAATAGCTTAGCATCATAGAAAATTAAATGGTAGAATGTGGACATCTTTGGGACTTTATTCCCTACTTTTATACACATGTTATGATAGTTACAAGAAAGGTATCAGCCGTATTCAATTGATGGAGAATCGCGAACGCTAATCCGACAATTTTATATATCATCCGTGTCTAAGTTGAAACATACCTATCAAAATATTCTTATGCATATGTATACAAAAAAAACTCTCGTTAACTTTTCTTATTTTATATATTTCCATACATAAGGGGCCAGGCGGGTATGAAGACCCCACAATTTTAATGAACTACCACTGTTAAAAATGTAACATACACATTTGTTTTATTATAGTAAACCATAGAGAAGCCTATTCGTGTACAAAGAGACACGCGCAGACACGATCAGCTTTACTATATAGAGTATTTTGATAGTTGTCAATTCTATTTTGGCAACCTAAATATGTTTCAACATTAATCGACTTATTTTTCTTAAACTATATTTTAGTAAAAAAAAAAAAAAAAAAAAAAAAAAACATTCCATGTAATCCAGATGAATCTCATAATGTTACTATACCACACCTCGTTAAACTTACAACCGCTTATCACAATATTCTTATGCGGCTCTATATTTAAAAAAAAAACTTGATAAACTTTGTGCCATATTGACATTGTATGGAGATCAGGCGGGAATGCAGATCCTATTTTATTATACCACATTTATTTAAACTGAAACATAATTATAAAAGTATACTTACGCAGATAGATATGAAATTTGTTATAGTTTGCGACATATTTTCATTCTATGGATACCAGGCGCGAATGCAGACCCCACAATTTTTATATACCATCCTTATTCAAGATAAACATACCCATTAAAGTAATCTTATGCACATGTATATCAGAAACCCGTGTACGAGTTCTTGTTTTAATTATTTATATTTCCATTTTTTTTTAAATCCAGGCGCGTACGCAGACCCCATAATTTTAATAAAACACCCCTATTCAAAATGTAAAATGCCCATTCTGGCTCATTTAGACTTGTTCTATCATTGTATGTTGCCAGTTTGTTTATAATAGTAAACTATATAGGGGTCTATACGTGCACAGGCACACACAATCAGCTGTATTATATATCTATACTAGCGGTTCGGCCTGGCTGTGTTCAGACCGTACGTACTGCTCATACATTTATGTGCATATGTATATATTAAAAAGTGTGCATATGTACAGTAAGGTCTTTCTGTATAATAGGCTTTCTTAACTATCATAGAGAAAAGTTACGAGAGACCGAAGAGGTCAAATTTACTTTTGACCCATTAACATTTATGTTTTGGGCTCAAATCAAATGTTTATGTTGACCCATTACCATTTATTGTTTTGGGCTCAAATCAAATTAAAATATCTGACACATATCCAAGTAACTTACATTTAAAATTTCAAGTGTTTAGACCCAAAACTGGCGTAGGAGTTCGGTAGAATCTGCAAAGGTCAACTCTTTCAATTCTGAGCCCTTGGCAGCAAAATTTTCGCCGAAAAACAGATTAAAAAGCTTGTTGCATGTCTGAATACCCTCTATGTAAAATTTAAAATGTGTAAACCTAAAATTGGTTTAATAGTTTGCTAGAGATCGCTAAGGTAAAATCTTTTGAACTTTGACCCCTTGACAGCGAACTTTTCGGCCAAAAACTGATTTAGAAGCTTGCCCTACGTCTGCCTACACTTTATATAAAATTTCAAATATGCAGAACAAACATTGGCTGAGTAATTTCGTAAAGACCGCAGAGATCAAATTATTTTTAAATTTGACCCCATTTATGACCCCTTAGCATTGATTATTTTGGTCTTAAATGAAAGTGCTAAGTTAGATCCATGTCGAAGGAACCTATATCTAAAATTTCAAGTATTAAGACAGAATTGGCGGATGAGTTTGGTAGAGTTCACAAAGGTCAAATCGTTGAACTTTGATCCTTTAACAGCAAAATTTCTGGCTGAAACCCGATCAAAAAGATTTTCCTAAATCTCAACATCCCATATGTAAAATTGCGAGTCTGTAGACCGACAATTGACAGAATTATTTGGAAGGGGTTTGCACACAGACAGACAGACAGACATTTTCACTTTTATATATACTAGCTGTTCCGCCAGGCTTAGATCGGGTCCTATGTACTGTTCATAAGGTTATGTGCATATCTCCATATTAAAAAGTGTGAATAATATTGTTCCTTAACTACCACAGAAAAAAGACAGACTAACATTTTCACATTTATATATATATATATATATATATATATATATATAGAGAGAGAGAGAGAGAGAGAGAGAGAGAGATACATAGATAGATAGATAGAAAGATTGGATTAAAAATAGAAATGATTTAAAAAGTATTTTAAAAAAAGACTCATGCGCCACCACCAAGAATCGAAACCAAAACGTTCGGCTCACGATCTATTTTGCCTTTGCCGTCAATGACTGCGCTACGAAAACACGATCACAGCAAGGCTAAAAATTAAAACATGAACCAACAGCTACTACGTTATGCATTCGTAAGCCGGCGTTCGACCTTCACCTGACAAATTTCATTATTATTAATTTTCACCCTTTTGCACCGATTTTTCTGAGCTAAAACCCCAATATAAAGTTTTGCACGGATTCAAATACCTTATATATGAAGTTTCATATCTGTAGACCAAAAACTCTACGAGGTGTGTGGTAGGCAGCTCCCCTACTCCCCGGGGGGTTTGTCCCCATTTCCCCTTCCCTCCTCAGATTAAAAATCGGCCTTGTGCCTAATTTGCTCAGTGGGGGAGCAAATAAATACCTCAAAGTGTAGTATCTGTCCCGGCAGATCCTGCAAGCAAAGACCATATGTGGGGGAACCCCACATGTAAAACCTTGGTCAATGTAGGGGCAGCCCTTCATACCAATTGTCACTATCCAGCTCGCATTTCCTACCCATCGAGCGCTGGTCTCCCTTTCCCTCCTCCTCCCTCTCTCTCCGCTTTAAAAAACGGCATTGTGCCTAATTTGTTCAGTGGGGAAGCAAATAAATACTTCTTGGCCGTCAGGCCGAGATCCAAGTGTAGTATCTGTTTGGCAGATACTGCAAGCAAAGACCATATGTGGGGGTAACCCTACATATCAGACTTGGTAAATGTAGGGCCAACCCTTCATACCAATTGTCACTATCCAGCTCCCCTACTCCCCGGGGAGCTGGTCCTGATTTCCCCTTTACTCCTCACATTAAAAATCGGCCCTGTGCCTAATTTGCTTGGTGGGGGAGCAAATAAATACCAACCCCACATATAAGACGTTTGTCAGTGTAGGGGAAACCCTTCATACCAATTGTCCCTATAAAGATCCCTTACTCCCCGGGGAGCTGGTACCCATTTCCCCTTCATTCATCACATTAAAACTCGGCCTTGTGCCTAATTCGCTCGGTGGGGGAGCAAATAAATACCTTGCCTTTTTTCTGTTGTTCTTTGCCTTCGGGCTGGGATCAAAGTATATTATCTGTTCCGGAAGATACTGCAAGCAAGGACCATATGTGGGGAAAACCCCACATATAAGACCTTGGTCAATGTAGGGGCAACCCTTCATACCAATTGTCAATATCCAGCTCCACTACTCACCGGGGAGTTGGTCCCCATTTCCCCTTCACTCCTCACATTAAAAATCGGCCTTGTGCCTAATTTGCTCGGTGGGGGAGCAAATAAATACCCTGTTGTTCTTGACTTTTGGACCGGGATCAAAGTGTAGTATCTTTTCTGCAGATGCTGCACTTAAGGTATTTTTACCCGGTCAATGGGGGGAACCCTCTATACTGGGGCATTTATTATGTTTGGTCCTAACCAGAGTGCCCCGTTTGCCTTTTTTCGGGGAGCTGGTGTAACCGTAAATTAAAATCGACCTCGTCTCACATTTTCTTTTGTGGGAAAGCAAATACACACGAATAGAAAAAACGGTTTTTAATATGAATATCAATCCACACAAAAAAAAAACGAATTTATGGGAGTATAGATATCTATAAAAGTGAACATGTCTGGCTGTTTGTGTGTCTTTGTGTCTATTTACATTCCCTACGCAATGACTCCGTCAATTTTTAGGCTACAGACTCGAAATTTGATATACAGGGTACTGAGATTTGTGAAAATCTTTGTAATAAATTTTTAGCCAGAAATTTGGTTGTCAAGGGGTCAAAGTTCAACGATTTGACCTTTGAGAACTCTACAAAACACCTCCGCCAATTTTGGGTATAATCAATTGAAATTTAAACATAGGTTGCTTAGACATGGAGCTAACTTAATAACATGATTTGAGACCAAAACAATAAATGTTAAGGCGTCATAATCGGGGTCAAATGTAAAAAAAAATTGACCTTTTTTTTTTGCTCAATATACACCTCAAAACACACGGGCAACGCCGGGCGGAAATGCTAGTATATCTATAAAAGTGAACGTGGCTGTGTGTATGTCTGTGTGTGTGTCTGTGTACATTTCCCTACGCAATAACTCTGTCAATTCAGAATCGAAATTTGTCATATAGGGTACTGAGATTTGAGAAAATCGATGTGATCGGTTTTCGGCAGGAAGTTTGGCTCTTAAGGGGTCAAAGTTCAACGATTTGACCTTTGAGAATTCTACCAAACTCATCCGACAATTTATTGGTATGAACACTTGAAATTTTAGATATAATTTTCTTCGGCATGGATCTAACTTAATAACCTTATTTGAGCCAAAAACAATAAAGGTTTGGGGGGTCATAATAGGGGTCAGATTAAAAAAAAATGACCCCCTGCAGTCTCTACCAAATTACTCACACAATTTCTAGTCTAAACATTATAAGTGTTTTCCGAGATAGGGCACGCGTTTTAATCGGTTTGAGTCAACATTTTTAGTTACCAATATATAAATGTATGTATGTATGTTTGCATGTCTGCCTAAAACTTTCGACAGAGACAACGGATTTTCAGAAGATCAGTATCGTTTTGAAGTTCGACCTTTCAGACGACAAATCTCGAAAAATTGGTTAAAAACATTAATATCTTCACCTTAAACTGGGCACTTATCTTCAGGGGGGGGGTCGCTTTTGTCGCCGATATTTTTTTTAATCCATCCTCTCCTTTAGATTGTCTAGCCTTAATTTAAACCTGCGTCACTTTCCGGTTTGGCGGTGATCGTAACAGAAAAAGACGTCAGTTTTTTTCCCCCGTTCTTTTCCTCCTTCGCGGTACGGGTTCGAGCCTGCCTTCCTACTACGATTTTTTTATTATTTATTTATTTTTGCTCAACATACACATCCAGATAACCGGGCAAAAATGCTAGTATATCTATACATATATATATATATATATAAATGTGACGTGTATGTTTGTGTGTCTGTTTCTGTGTCTGTGTATATTTCCCTACCCATTAACTTGGTCAATTTTAAGTCTATAGACTCGAAACTTAATATACAGGGTACTGAGATTTGTGAAAATCTTTGTAATCTTTTTCGGCCAGAAAATGGGCTGTTAAGGGGTCAAAGTTTAATGATTTGAGAACTCTATCAAACTCCTCTGCCGATGTTGGGTATAAACAATTGAATTTTTAGATATAGGTCCCTTGGACATTAATCTAACTTAATAACTTAATTTGAGTCCAAAATAATAAGTGTTAAGGGGTCATAAAATGGCTCAAGGGTTTTAAAAATTGACCTCTGCGGTCTCTCCCAAATTACTCACACAATTTCTGGTCTAAACATTTGAAATTTTAGAAAATGTGTATTCGGAGATAGGGCAAGCTTTTTAATCGTTTTGGGTCGAAAATTTTAGCTATCAATATATAAATGTATGTATGTATGTTTGCATTCTGCCTAAAACTTTGGACAGAAGCGGCGGATTTTCACTATTTTTGTATAGTTTGGAAGTTCGACCGTTCAGAAGACACATACCGAAAAATTGGCTAAAAACCTAAATGTCTTCACCCTCAACTGGGCATTTTCCTACAGGGATGGGTCGTTTTTTTTTCGCCGATATTTTCGAAAGTCATCCCCTCTTTTCGATTGTCTAGTCGTAATTAAAACCTACGTCACTCCTAGTTTGACGGTGGTCGTAACAGCAAAGACGTCTCGTTTTTTCTTGTTCTTTTCCTCATTCATGGTACGAGTTCGAGCTTGCCTTCCTACTATCTCTCTCTCTCTCTCTCTCTCTCTCTTTATATATATATATATATATATATATATATATATATATATATATATATATAGGCATTTTAAGACGACGGTATGTTCTAGATCTCACTACTATTACGAAATTTCCAAAATGACTGTTGAACTGTCTGATCTCTTATAGACCATTCTTCCTCACAAGTCCTCTTTGGATTAATGACTGCTTTTGTAGCATTATTCTTTAGGGTTTATATAGTTCTACATTTTATTCGGATCAACAATATTTCGAACCTTTCAATCTTTGCTACTTTATCAATACTTCTATATACATGCAATGATGGCTACAAAAAAAAATCCCAGCCGTCGCTGTGTAGATGTATTATCTTTTAATCAAAGACATGTATACATAAAAACACAAATACACGCATACACACTCATACGTATATATATATATATATATATATATATATATATATATACATACATATATATATATAAATATATATATAGGTGTGTGTGTGTATGGGTGTGTGTATGCGTATATAAACATATATGCATATATATACATATATATGCATATATATACATATATATGCGTATATATACATATATGCATATATACATATATGCATATATACATATATATATATATATATATATATATATATATATATATATATATATATATATACACGCCTATGTATATGGCTATGGTAAGGTTACCGAGAATGCTAACCGTGTATTTCTGTAAAAACAGCGACATTAATAAACACTTTACTTACGAACATTGTTGTGACCACCTCCACTTCAGAAAAAAAAAAAAAAAAACTTTAGTAGACAGCACGCATATTCTTAGACATATCATTACCAAGCATAGACTCTAGATATCGGAAGCATTACTAATTTACAATGAAATTAGAAGCTAGACCTCACCCGTCGGTAGTATGAAATGAATTGGGATAGAATTTGCCGAACACCATAATGATTTGCGATTTATCGTGGAGCCGATCTCAATTTATCTGTGACATCGCTTTAATAAGAAGATTTGAATGATTTGATAGCTCCAACACATCATTTTCCTAGGCAGCTTTTAATAGTCAGCCACACCCTCAGATTTGCGCCAGTGTTTATGGATGCGTATTTATTCAACTGATAATTGAATGTTGATGTCTGTTTGTTTTTTCCCCGCTTACTCAAATGGATTGCAGAAATATAAGAGACACGCCATAAAGTTCCTTCGCGGTTACTTATTTACATATTAGTAGGCATGAGTTTTGTTTGGGTTTCCAACGATAGATACCAAATCTATTTTCCGTCTCGAAAAAACGGAAATAATCGGGACACCATTGCACATTAAGATAGATTGATATATTCTAACATACTTCAGAAAACGATAAGAAAGATGGTAATAGATAATTTTATGTCTGGGTCGCAACATTGAATGCAAAGGACTAATATCGTTGTATAGCTATTAGATAATGCGATAAAGGTGTATATCCTTGGTAAGATATAATTATACATAGACGCGATCATATGTACAGACACATAAAATCTAACATATTTTGTGTGTTATCGATGTAAATAGAAAGAAATATGATACACCACGACTAAATGGGTAAATTACAAAAACTAGCAGGGCCCGTAAACTGGCGTTTCCGATGGAAGCATGATCCAGATCAAGAACAAGATCGTTCTAGGGACCCCCCCGTCTTTAAAACAAATTAACTATGGAAATAAGCGAACACTGGCGGCAGTGGCTCAAATGAAATAATGTGGCTTCTATTTTCGGCATTTTTTTTAGTGGCATTTAGTGGAAACCATTATCTATGATTTTTCAGTACTGTTTGTTATAGGCATTAACCGGCAGGTACAAGCGGATTCTAAAAAAACATTTAAAGGAAAAAAACATTATTACATTCTTATTTGTCATGCCTAAATCTGTATAACTTCAAAATAATTCTGAAAAATAGTCCATTACAAAAATAATATTAAAAAACAAAGGGTTTCGAAATTAGCGATTTTTACTATATGTTAACTCTTTAAAGCGGCCGAAATCAGTGGTAAATATTTGCCGTCTACCGATGAGAGTACCTTTTAAGTTGGGCATTGTCTTTTCTTCTTGGTGTACTGCATGCATTTTTTTTCTAATAGTAGCTCTAGCACATTTTCCACTTGTCAATTTTTGGGGCATTCATCGTCAACATTACGACCAAGAAGGAAAAAGTAGAACATGCTGTTTCCGCTTGTTAGTTAAACCTTCCTCTTCTTCTTTTTTATGTGGGGCGGAGGGGGCGGCGGCATCAAATAGCCCACAAATAATATTAAATTGATTTCCCGTCTTACGTCATCATTTTTAAATTATTTAGTGAAAGTACAGAATAATTACAAAACACCCTCCATTCGACATGTGAAGGATAGGCTTTTCTAAATAATACCGTGATAATTTCAATATGGTAAAATGCATGCATAAGAACACACAAATAATGGTAACATCTTTGAAGTCTCGATAATCATTCACAAAATATTTTTTAAACATGCTCTACAGAAAGTAAAAGTGGTAAAACACCAAATAAGTGTATCCATAGCCAATAAAATTTACTTTAGAAACCTACCTGCATAATATTTTAGTGTTTTAACTTATATGAAAACGTTTATTCAGTTCGATTATGAACGTCGACATGATGACAGAGTTTGAAGACTCGGTAATTGATCAAAAATATAAAATTAAACAAATCCCCAACATGAATAAAAATTTAGCATCATGAAATCTTGATAATCTCTCAGAAATATAAAATTAAATATTGGTACTCGTAACATATTTTTAGGGCAATTCGTTTAGGGGAGGTAGTGGTGTGTCAGTATTTTGTGCATTTTTGCATTCTCAAACTAATTGCTTACAGTTTGAGGGTGTTTCTTCTGCGCAAGGATAGAGCAATATGTGTTTGTTTTTATTGTATGGGAGTTCTGCGCTACGCGTGTTAAAATATCAATAATTCTCAAACCGTCTATTAGCGCTCACCGTAGTAAACTTTAAAAGGGTTCCAGCATTTAATTATTATAATTTTGAGCGATTATCAAAACTATAAGGATTTTATATAGGATTTTTAGCAGACTTGCATTATGTTTAGAAGTTGATTTAATTTTATATGTTTGTACGATTGTTATAAGACGTTAGGTCTTTTTAATATGCTTAATTGTTTAAAATTAGTTGTCAGTATTTATGAAACGTTAAAATAAGTTCAAGGTTACCAGCATATAATTGTATGTTTTTGAGCAATTATTATATTCGTATTTTTTCAGCACCTTTTCCCCCTGTAGAGAAGGGTGTGTTTTTTATGGTGGAATGTATTCTCAGAATCCATCATGCAATTATTTTACCGCGGTAATCTTGAAAAAATATATTCCAGTTAAATATAAGATTTGCTGCATATGTTATTAATTGGTAAGGTAAAAGTATGCAATAGTTGCAAGACATTATCACCTCTTCTTGTTTGCTCGCTAATGACGTTTAGAATGATCTAATTCGGGAATAAGAGAATTAAATATATATGAATATACATAGACTTTTTTATGCTACACACCCACACATGTTTATATATATATATATATATATATATATATATATATATATATATATATATATATATATAAATAAGTCTATTATATATATATACATATTTCTTTCACAACGTAAACTATAAAAATGCCATAAAATATGCACAATTGAAAGATAATAGCAAGGTTTAGCTATAAAAAAATCTCCTTTTGTGTGGAATAAAAGTGAAATACTGAGCTTAAAAATCGTATTAGCATAATCTCTCATGCAGACCACATTCATTAATAAGTACAAGTTCTCAGCTTAATTCAATAATTTGCTTAACACAGTCAATGAAACGTGCAAATGTCGTATCTGCTATAAAAGCTTTTATATTTTTTATGCTTTCTTTTTATATGACATTACTGAAGTGAAAACAAGTTTCTAATCACATATTTTGTAAAACATTTCAGCGACAGTTCAGGTTAATTAACATCAAGATTCGTTATACATTTTATAGAATATATATGTTCGTAAGTGTGTGCTAGTTTTCAATTAAAATATTTATACGATTAACTCATAGTAGTTGTACACATATTTTATATAAACGTAGGAGTAAATGGCACCTGAACTTAAAATCTATTTGCAAATTTTGCTTGATAAAGTGATGATGGAATGTACCCAATTCTTTTTATGGGATAATATTGTATCTATTACAGTGTTTTGCACATAGAAATGTATGTATGAATATATATATATATATATATATATATATATATATATATATATATATATATATATATATATATATGGTAAGTTATGAAAATAAATATGGCAATTAAGATACGCAGAATATTCCGAGTTTCATTCGCGTGAGAAATCGTAAGGCTTATTCTCATGAGAATGAAATGCGAAATATTCTGTGTAGCTTAATTGACATATGTATTCTCATAACTTACTACCTAGTTCTACCTATCTAGTAAGCACTGTTGAAGTAAATACTGAAAAATTTACGCATAAAATTATATCTTCGTATATTTATTTATGTCATTAAATAAAGTAATCATATATATGTATATATATATGCATATATATATATATATATATATATATATATAATTTGAAAACACACATTAAAGATCTCAGATTACTATGGTTTTATTTACAACTTAAAAGTTAAGTTAAATTATTTTCCTCTTAATATAAGAAAACATTTCGGATGTTTAAAGGATTTTACGAACTATTTTTTTATATTTTAAACATATTATTATTATTATTATTATTATTATTATTATTATTATTATTATTATAATAAACATATTATTATTATTATTATTATTATTATTATTTTTGTTGCTGTTGCTATTGTTGTAATTCTACTAAGTGTCATTGTAAAACTGCAAATATATTACTGTTTATTTCATTTTTTCAATTTTAATTAGATATATTTTAATATAATATTTACTAATTATGTGAAAATTGTTGTCTTAAAAATAATTTTATTAATGGCGAATTTATCTATTAATTCTTTTTGACAATATATTCTATTTTTTTTAACAATTACTGTAAAAATATATTTTTATCCGTATCTTTTGACAGTATTTTTCTGTTGTTTTGTCTCGTTATATGCGTAATTCCAGTGTTCTGTATGCTATTAGAATGTGTTATAATTTATATATCCAAACATTCTATACTCTTTTGAATTGACTTTTAATGGAGATGAAGTATACACTAGGCGTGTTTCTACGTTTTATCTCCGTACTCTCAGACCTTATAAATACACTTGTGAGAATTCATATCTTGTTAGAAACGATCTTACAACATCAACACTAGAACTTGATTTTTGGGGGACATTCAATCAAGAAGTTGGTTTCACTCGGATCGCTATATACTTCTGACCAGGCCTCACACTAAGGACGATTTTGTCTCATATCCTGCCTTCTTATGGAAGAATGCTATTACAACCAAGCAAACTCGGCCATTTAAATAACTGCATTTAATTAACAATAAATAATACACGTTGGCCACATTCGTTGGAGTTGTAATTCAATATATTTCTACTAACCAATTAATTGACACATTATTACTCAATGATGGTACTAGATGCACCATTTCTAATAGAGGAAAATAAACTAGTATTACTGTTACACCAACCATAATGTAATCATACGTTTTTAAACTCTTGAATGTTATATTTTATTTTAGGATCTGACATTTATTGCATCAATGCAGCCACTTAAAATTGTGGAGGTATTCGTGTTGCTCTGGTTAATTGTCTTTTGAAGAGTAAATTTTAAGTAGCGATGAGAGGTTCTTGGCGTATCGAAACAGCCGCCTTTTCGATCATTCTTTGGTGGATTCATAACTCTTGATTCTATCACCAACAACAATCTGTTTATCTGCGACTACGTCATGCGTCATGGTTACACGCCGCTGATCATTTCGCTCGAAAAGCAAAATATATTAAAACGTGAGAATCAAATCGTTGATTCACATTAATAGTTGTGTTGCTCTGAGTATTCTTTATGTTGTTCTAAGTATTCTTTATGTTGTTCTAAGTATTCTTTATGTTGCTCTAAGTATTCTTTATGTTGTTCTAAGTATTCTTTATGTTGTTCTAAGTATTATTTATGTTGTTCTAAGTATTCTTTATGTTGTTCTAAGTATTCTTTATGTTGTTCTAATTATTCTTTATGTTGTTCTAAGTATTCTTTATGTTGTTCTAAGTATTCTTTATGTTGTTCTAAGTATTCTTTATGTTGTTCTAAGTATTCTTTATGTTGTTCTAAGTATTCTTTATGTTGTTCTAAGTATTTTTTATGTTGTTCTAAGTATTGTTTATGTTGTTCTAAGTATTGTTTATGTTGTTCTAAGTATTCTTTATGTTGTTCTAAGTATTCTTTATGTTGTTCTAAGTATTCTTTATGTTGTTCTAAGTATTATTTATGTTGTTCTAAGTATTATTTATGTTGTTCTAAGTATTCTTTATGTTGTTCTAAGTATTGTTTATGTTGTTCTAAGTATTCTTTATGTTGCTTTAATCATTATTTATGTTGTTCTAAGTATTCTTTATGTTGTTCTAAGTATTCTTTATGTTGTTCTAAGTATTCTTATGATGTTCTAAGTATTCTTTATGTTTCTCTAAGTATTGTTTATGTTGTTCTAAGTATTGTTTATGTTGTTCTAAGTATTGTTTATGTTGTTCTAAGTATTCTTTATGTTGTTCTATGTATTTTTTATGTTGTTCTAAGTATTCTTTATGTTGTTCTAAGTATTCTTTATGTTGTTCTAAGTAATCTTTATGTTGCTCTAAGTATTCTTTATGTTGTTCTAAGTATTGTTTATGTTGTTCTAAGTATTGTTTATGTTGTTCTAAGTATTCTTTATGTTGCTCTTATATTCTTTATGTTGCTCTTAGTATTCTTTATGTTGTTCTAAGTATTCTTTATGTTGTTCTATGTATTTTTTATGTTGTTCTAAGTATTGTTTATGTTGTTCTAAGTATTCTTTATGTTGCTCTAAGTATTCTTTATGTTGCTCTAAGTATTCTTTATGTTGTTCTAAGTATTGTTTATGTTGTTCTAAGTATTGTTTATGTTTTTTTAAGTATTATTTATGTTGTTCTAAGTATTATTTATGTTGTTCTAAGTATTATTTATGTTGCTCTAAGTATTATTTATGTTGTTCTAAGTATTCTTTATGTTGTTCTAAGTATTCTTTATGTTGTTCTAAGTATTCTTTATGTTGCTCTAAGTATTCTTTATGTTGTTCTAAGTATTCTTTATGTTGTTCTAAGTATTCTTTATGTATAAGATAGTGGCATTGCCTTTATTTCATGGGTAACTATCTCTTTTTTATCAACGTGTTCGTGGTGAATTTGCGTCTCTGTCGATTCAGATAAATTTTTGGTGCTAGTTTTAAAAAACTGTAAATTTATTTCGTTTAAATTCATTAATTACACATCGAAAAGTAAACCCTTTTTGTGATAAACAAACAAATAATAAGTTAATTTACATTTTCACCCCTGTACTAAATCTCAAATTCTTATGAAAAAGTAGTCGATTTGTAAAGTTATATCAAATAATCATATTTGATCTAAATACCTTTTTATAAAACGTATATTACTGAGTTAATAAGGTACAATATAATGGATTCGTATTATTTATATATTATTCCACAATTTAATATCTATTTCATGAATTTACATTTACTCGCGAACAATAATCGTGTAGACTTTGATTCATTTCAAAATATTGTTCAGGGAAAATAGCTTACTTACAAATACTAATTCTATGAAATTCCATTGTTTGCCTATATAAACTATTTTAAGTACATACAAATTGTAGACAGCAATTATCGCTTCAATATGCGGGTATTGCTGTGGAGATAGGTTTCCTTAGTTATGAATATTATTAATCTTTAAATATTCATTATTATTATGACTTGTTTAAATTAAAGAATACAATAATTATTGCTTTTCGATATATCAACATTAGATTAATATAGTTATGCCAGGTAAATATGTCGAAACAATAGTTTCACAGTTCTAAAATTAAACGCTATTTTACATATCCATGTAGTACTGACTAAATATAGATTCGGAAAGTATCAAGTACTTACAATAGCATTTATAATCTTACTATTATATAGATTTAGTTTTTCTATATTTGTTACAAATATTATAACATTATTTATATGGAAGCCGCTATCAAATAACACCGATAATGATATGGAATGCCGTCATATTTATATCAATACTTTTCTCACTTTGCTTACTAACATGCAAACTGGAAATTTCCATTTTATTCAATTTAATAAAATTATTAACTTATGGAATCCGTTACACCAAAATGTAAAATCAAACGCAAAAGTTGCGTGTATTTTGTTTGGGGTAGCAATTAAATTCAACGTGCTTAAAAAGGTAGAACTCATTAGAAAATAATTTTTCACTCTGATTTGTTTATAAATATCTATTACCCGATATTAAATACATGCAATTGTACGGTATTGTTCGGTGGCATCCACTTTTTAAACAGATAAATATTTTTGTAATCATTTGCTGGCTGCGAGTTTAAAATTATTGTAGCTGAGGTCTGATTAAACTTATCAATAACTTCTACAGTGATTTTTTTTACATCTAATAAGCAATAAATCATGACATCTACTGTAATTTTAATTGCTTTCTTAATACTTGTTGCGGCATCATGGGTTAAATATAAGAATAATATATTTTGATTAAACTAATCGGTAAGTACAGCATTTTATATAACTTTATATGTCTAGATGACTCACTGATACGCAGTCTAAGCAGTTCCCTCTTTGACAATTAAAAAAAAAATATTTGATGATGTCACGTCCACGTCATTGCCATTTTTTCATATACTTTTTTTCCATTCACAAAATTCCTCAAGGTGACCCTCTAACATTGATAGATAACCTCTTGCTAAATCTATTCTTGGAAAGTTTCCAAAGATTTTCAGTAAAAATGACAGACACAAAATTAAAATTGCATTCAACTATAAGAAATACAGATAATATTAGTATAACAGTTACATTTTGCACGTTATCGATGAAGCCAACATAAATAGTTTCTAATAGAATATTCGCCTCAAATCGAACATGAGGTACGTTCATTATGATGAAAATGCAATGTACATACAACCGTAACCAGCAAACTGAATGACTAACAAGCGCAGAAATAAAGATACATCATTTATATCTTTGTATATAAAAAATGAGTTTTTCACATATGTAGTAAATTTCGTAGATGCACCTCCCTTCTAGTCGTAAATAAAGTAATACAAATAGAGAAATACTAGCCCTGCCAAGTAAATACCAGGGAAAATATAATGAAAAATAAAATTTCGAGCTAGTAAGCGCACGTTATTTACCGGTTAATGTTTTAAGCTTGTCCACCCCCGGAGGTGTAACTGTTTTTATCCTTATTTTCTTCCAGTTTTCTTATTACAATATCAAGAAAACTGTTTGATATTATTTTAGAATGTATTCCACGTAATTCGAAAATTAGAACCTCAGACGATTAGCAGCAAATTGTTATACTAGTAGGAATTAAAAACAGATAACAATTTTCTATTTCAATGTATAATATTTTGTTTGCAGAAATTCCTATCATGATCAAATTACCGTAGGTTTGCGATAACAGATGCCACATAAAAATTTATTTTGTCTGAACTATTACCTACCATCTATGTAACTTTTGAACGTCGTTTTATACGCATTTATTCGGTATAATAAACTCCCACATTACATGCAAAGATAAACATAAGTACGATCGCTAACATACCTAGAGGAAGTAGGTACCACTTTTCCTTCTAAATCTAAAGTTATCATACTACCACCAGTCAACACCAGGAAGTATTATACACATTATACATACAGCGACCTGTCCACGTTCGTAACTGGTGCATAAACTCATACACACACCATTACCTTTCCTTTTTCCGTTACAAAAATAATAATTTCTCCCTCATTCAATGCCGGCAATTCTAATAGACTGAGTTGAAATATTGCTTAATCCGGAATACACATCTTTTTAAATAAACGAGCACGCTAAACTATACGAAATATGGCCTACAACCTGCAATTGTTTAACGTAAAAAAACGATTGTTTTTCTTCCAAGATAGATTACTTCGTTTACTATATTAATGTTTATTCCACTTTTTTCTGCAGAAGAGCGAGCAAGAGACTATGTAAGCAAATATCTGCGGATATATATATATATATATATATATATATATATATATATATATATAGTCTTGGAATTTTTAACCTTTAACTTATTTTTATCATTCGTTAGAAAACAATTTAGTCAGTAAGTCATTTAATAACCACAATCACTGCATAAACTTGCACTTTCGAATTCACAATAGTTCTAATATAATTAAAGGGATAATCTGTTGTTTACCATGAAATACTGTTTCGAGGATTTAAAAACAAAACAGTATATTACATCATGGCTCCCCAGCAGTGTTGATCACACACCACCTCCCTTAATCTAAAGAAGAAGACATGTTACAAGTATTAGATCTAGTTTTCTATTCTTAATTAATTTAGCTAACCTAATCATGTTATAAAAATGAATTTTTTACCTGTGAGATTGATCTGCTTCCAAATTCAAAATGAATATTTTTTCTTCAATTTACCATTCTTGTATTTATAAAATGAGGATTAATCCATTTGACTACTTGTTACTGTCAGTAATATTAGTAGTTTGTATATTTGCATTCTATTTTATTGAAAATTAAGTATATATAAAGGTTAAAAATATTTATAAATATGTAAATTTTTTAAAAATACATTTTAAGCATTGCTAATATAGTTTTGGATTTTCTTTATTAATATATTCTTGTTAATTTTATACGATTCAAAAGCATCAGGATAACGAACAAATGCTTTATATACCTGTTTAAATATTTTAGTTTTATTCTTACCTTGTTTTATCACCCCTTATTACTAAACTAGAAACTAATGCGATAAAATCTATTAATTTTAAAGTAACGCCAGCTATTCTAAAAAACTCTGACATAATGGTTCCATAAAATATAAAAACAAGGCAGGTACTATCTTTATGCGGCATCCGAACTAGTTGAAAGGGAAAAGGGTTTGTTTTATCGAATATTTTATAAAGAAAAATCCCATCCTCAATTTTTATATATAAATCCAGAAATGTAGCCTGTTGTCCTCTATGTGCACAATTAAATTCTAACTCCTTTGGAAATATAAGATGTTTACTTTTTTTCGAATTCATCGTTATCTTTTATACATATAAGGTTATCTATAAATCTCCTACACTCATGAAAATTATATGTTTTAGATATATCATTTTTATTTGTGATGATATATATATATATACATATATAAATATATATATATATATATATTCTCGAGTCTATGTAAATACAGATTTGCCAAAAGAGTGCAGGATCTAATCCCATTGGGATACTATCCTTTGGAGTAATAGTTTATTTCCTATTTAAAAATAACATTAGTTAATAAGATGACTTATATGTATTCTTAAAATACCTTTAGAAACACTAGTTTTGCTATTTTTATTTTTACACCAGGAAAGGGTTAGAGTTTGCAAAGTCTATGTATTTATCTTTGCCACCGTCAAAAACTAAATGTATATTATCATTTAATTATTTTATAAGTTTTTGATGTGGAATGTTAGCACATAGCCTAATAAAATTGTAATCACTTTAGATTTTGCTTTTATTCTGGAGTTTATTTTATCTAAGTCTTGTTTTACTCTTTTTTCTCTCCATCCCTCCCTATATATTTTTCTCTCTTTCTATCTCTGTCTGCTATATATATATATATATATATATATATATATATATATATATATATATATATATATATATATATATATATTAAATAGTAAGCGGAAGTTTATCGAGAGCTCTTTCAGCTAGCATCTCGTCAGAAGAAAATCGATAGCGTACAAAATAATATTGTGTCGAAAAATAAAGAGTTCTACTGGGGAACTTATTGAATGTGCCAAAAATACGGGGAAACTAAAATAAATTTAATAACGTTTAAAACCGATTAAAATATTGGCACAACGAGGGAGGAAAAAAAACGGGAGAAAAGATTCAAAGTTTCCCAAAGAGAAACAATGCGTTGGATGTTTCCTTTTGCCGGCACAAAGAAGGTTGACGCACCGCAATAGAAACGGCCTCCAAAATTTTTAATGGTTTTTGGAGTCCGTTCTATGTAGCACCTCGAACCAATCTATCTTATATCTATCGGCACAGCACGGGTTGTCAACCAAATGCTGGCCAATAGCAGAGGCCAAGGCTGCAGAAGAAGGGAGACCACCAGCCCCCATCCTCCCTTGTCTGATCTTCGATGGAACATGCTGGTTTATACGAGTGAAAAGGTGCAAGGATGTTCGCCCAACATAACCAGCATAACCAATACGTCATTACCGTAGCAGTGCTAAACTTCTGAATTCATTTAATTTGATTAAGCAAAAATATACAGAGATAGATAGATAGATAGATAGATAGATAGAGAGAGAGATAGAGAGAGAGAGTGAGAGAGAGTGGGAGACGACACAAATCAGTGTTATGTTTGAGAAATCTGTGATGATGATTGCTAATTTAATTAGCTGGTGTATTCAATTTACTGTTTACATCTTGGATGTTATTCACATAACTTCAACGGATGCAACCTTTGCCAGAACACGTAAGACAATCGATAAAGTTAAAAGTAATACTTAGTCCAAGACGACAGTAGTATGGTGTTTAGAGATCCATACCTAAATAAACGGTATAAATACAATTTAATACTCTGCTTCCTCCTGGGTGACAGAACGAGAACAAGTTCCTTCCGTGGTAGAATTGTTTCCCTTAGAAATTTTGTACGGATTTCTGAGTTTGACAAAATGATTCCCGAACTCGACAAGATACACGTGTAGAATATCGGAGGTTACTTCGGCCAAAACGTTGTGATAATAAAATCGCAGATTGGAACAGTAAGTTGAATAACATAGCACAAAATATGTAAATAAGTTATAATGAAATTTTATTTTTTCTTCTCAAATAACTCTTGGAAGAAAATTCCCAGCAGATAATCTAGTAAATACAACGAGACATAAACAAGAAAGCCGTAAAAAAGTTGGTTTATAAACATTTTATTGGTTTCTTTATTTTTCGGGTGTGAGACAATAAAACACACGCTGACATATCATCGGATTCGTTCGGACAATACAATAATGAACCCATTATCTATGCTTCTACAGCCCATTGTTGACGTTACATAGATTACACGTCTTTTAACAGTTCTTCCATGTTTATTTTAACTTCTTATTTTACCGTTTATTTATCTTTAGGAAAATAAAGTAAAAGATTTTTTTTGCAATAATTTATATTTACACAATGATAAGCACACAAAGTTGTTTACTGACAACTATATATATTCACACATACAGAAAAGTATACATATATATATATATGCGTGTGTGTGTGTGTGTGTGTGTCTATATCAACGCATCACCCTGTCGTTGAATACTCGGTCTGCAAAATTGTAACTTAATTACACCTCTAAATAGAATGTGGTGTCGACATCGTATAGTCCAGAAAGGTCAAGGATAATGGAAAAACAGAGGGGACAAATTACTAACCACAACTTCACTAGATAAGTTTGAAAGGATCTGGGATATAATTATTGGCGCCGAAATTTCAGTGAACACTAGAGAGAAGTAGCTGTTGCAAAAACGTAAATTAATTTGCAAAAGTTATCGAAGGAGATAAAGATCACTGGATATCACCCAGACTCCAAGTAACACCACAGATTGCTGTCAGAGTGTAATACCTGATGATTATTTGTGTAAAAACTTCAAGTAAGTACAAATAATAATAATAATAATAATAATAATAACTATCAGTACCCGTGGAAATTTCACGATAGTTGATAACATCAACCCTCATATCAGCAAACACCTCCTCACATGAGCAAACAATTAATATGAGGCTGTCTTTCAATAGGATAATCAAGAGAATATTTGTTTGGATCAGAAGGTGATTTTTTTTTAGACCAATACTACTTAAATTACTTGAGATTATTACACGAAATAGAACTACAGTGAAACATCTAGATTTTTATTTTATTAAAGTGACTTGTAATAATTATGTTCCGAGAAACATGTTACATCTTAACTTTTTTCATTTTTTCATAGTGGTAAGAGAACGGGGCCAATTTGTAATACGATTTAATGATGGAATAAATCAGTCAGTAGTAGGATTGGTGGAATTTGGTTGAAGAATAAAAATGTAGGTTTTTGGCAGATTATATTGCAAAACTTGAAATATAGTTCATAAAATATTTTTTAAAAATTTCATTATGCAACTGAATGTCTGAATTTGTTATGTATTTCCATTATCATTATTGAATTTATTTAAACCCCTAATCACATCTTTATTGTTATCTTGCAATAGATGTTGATATTTGGATTTTTTGTTAGATGAGTTTTGATTGTTATCATTATTCAAATTATTCTGACTTTACTCTTATTTTGATTGTAATCTTGAAAATGGATATTGTTTGTCTGATTTGCGGAATTTGTATTCCATAGGATATTGGGGTAGTATTCAGGATGGGCATCACTTTTTAAAAAGTGATATCAACTCTTAATACTGTAATAAACTCTTAATACTGTCAAGAATCTGTTTGCAAAGATCTGGTAATTTGACCTTTACAATGAATTACCTCCACACAAACAATGATTAGGAAATGAAAGCATTCCCTTTCATTTTGAATAAAAATCAATTCAATTATAAATTGTAGGAGAAAATATTGCTTAATTATTTCATTTGTTCATAAATTATAATCATACCATAGATAAAATATTTTATAATTTTATGAAAAAACTAAGGTCTTGATATCTAAAAAAAAATATTTCTTTATATCTTGAAACACAAACAGAAACAGGATTCAATGAAGATGTTCAAATGGAGAATAAATCTTTTCTGAATATTGAATTAATAAAAATGTTCAAATTGAACAAAAGTGCATTGAATTATGAGTTATAAATCCATTCAGTTAACATTAGAAAATATTGGTAAAACCTTTGTTAAGCATTAAAATACCTAAAATGTTTTTTTTTTTATTCATTGAAAGTATTTTAATAAAGCTCCTGTGAATCCATGTTCGTAGAAAGATAAAAATGGAGAAAAGTTTTTATTCAAATACAAGTATGAAAATATCCAATGAATCATTGAAAAGGTATAATATGTTATTTTAAAAGTTCAATCAAAACTCATCAATTGACTTTTAGAAATATCAACAATTACTATTTGCTTTTAATTTTAATCAGAAATACAAAAAATCGTATATTACATTGAAGCAAGGTAATATTTAAATTCAAAACGCCTAATATTTTGGAAAGTTAAAAATAAAATGTTCTGTGCGTAATAATTACAACACAAAACATTAGGGTATATAATAAACAAACAATATTAGATATAAATTTCAATAGAATGAAATTGGTGAATATAGTTGTTCTTTAATTATAAGTATCGCATAAATTGAGGATGTTCGAATAAATGAAAAAGGTTTTTATACAACAAAACTATCTCTTTCACTTTGATTTTTTTAAATAAAGATTTGGAAAATCAGAGAATATTTTCTTGAAAAAAGTTGTCTCTATTTTCTTGTGAGGCACCATTCTCATCAACAAATACCATAGCTATTTCATTGCAATTGGGGAAATTGTATATATTTATGTCTTTACCCCCTTCTGAAATGCAGCTCACACTTGGGCATTGGTTTATTTTCTCTTATTACTATATTTTGCTGTTCTTTTCCAATTAAATCCATGTTCTTATGCAAATTTAAATAAGGATGTATTTCCCGCATAACTTTATTTATGGTAGACATTGTCTGGATACAACATTTTGCGTTTTGTAAGTATTTAATCTGTATTGCAGAGCTTTATTTGCGTCTATGATGTACATTTGACAATACTTAGGGTGCCCATGATCAGGATCCAAGGTTGTAGTTTTATGATATGTTTGCCCGTGGATGAGAAAGCAGTATGGATCTCTCCCTGAAGGAATAGATAAGTTCACACCGAATGATATAAAAGAAAATGCACAATTGTAATTTCTAATATTTCTAATATATTTTAAAAATGAAACAGATTCATGATCAGTCCATTCAAATAAACATTTTAATTGCTCTGGATATGGTAGCAATGCTGGTAAATGTACCTTACCTTTATGGCAACAATTTAGATTCTGAATTCTTAATTTTAATGCTCCACCATATACACATAATACATTCATTTAACCAATATCAAGTGGTTCTACCACAGTGTCAGAATTACTGTTCTGCTTTGGCCTAAGTTGTATTGGGCGAAATCGTTGCATTTGTTGACGTCTCCTATTATCTCTCTCCAATTCACTCATGCTTTCAATTCTGTTTTGAAATCTCCTTCGTTCTTGTTATAAATATGTATTACGTTGCTATGCATCCATGGTACTTCTTCTAATTCGAGCTCGCTGTCTCTCCCTTTCTCTGACCTGTTGTCTTTCTTCTTCCCTAATCCTTTGCCGATAAGTTCGCATATTTACACGGATGTTTTCCATTCTTCGATCCATAATGAAGTTTATGGAAAAGTGAATTCCTCAAAATAAATACAGTATAATATTTTCTGCAATCTGTATTGTTTAAAAATCTTTCTTTTAATACTTACATATGAAAAAATTACAGAAATTCACTGCAATAAATGCATTATGTTTTCAAATTGATATTATTTAAGTGTTTTAACATGGAATATATATAGTAAATTTAGCAAAATAATGTGTGATAGGATATGCATATGATACCAATGTTTTACGTATCCAGTTAAATATAAATTAAAAATAATTATTTATAAATCAACAAATATCAGAAGGTAAAAGTAGCATTAATAAATGTGAACAAATTTTGTGAAATGGTTCAAACTTTCTAATTTGTTGCATTACATTTTAAGTTTACAATTTTGATTTTAAAAAATTCGATTCAAAATAAGATTAAAAGTCACAAGACTCAGAGTCAAATTGATTTTACAGTTTGAATATCTAAAGTCAAAGGAATTGATGTTTTAGAGAAAGTGTTTCAATAGTTACAAAAACACACTTACCATTTAGTATATATATATATATATATATATATATATATATTGTTGTATCAATTTAACATTGGCTCAAAATTTTGTGTTGATCGCTTTAAAATTACTCGTAAAAATGACTTCTGTTATTTCAACACGATATGTAGCAAAAATATCAATGTATAAAATTTGTAAGGTGAAAGTTCAGTATAGTTGCAAAACGCACGCACACACACACACACACACAGAAACACACACACACACACACACACACACACAAAGGGAGTATTTTTGTTTTAGTCTATTTAAGGTTTACGCTAGTCGCTTTAAAAGTACTCGTAAAAATGACTTCTTGTTTTAGTGTCGTCTGCGTTAATTTATAATTTGAACCTATTTACCCCTCCCTCTCCATATTTTGTATCTAATATATATTTTTTACTTGTCTAGTTCATAACGTAAGTAGATAAATAAAAATGCAATAATTTTGTTCTTCTATATTTTTTTCAAATAAAATTTATGAATAAATGAATGGGTTGGCAGACCTGTATGAGGTATCCCCCCTAAACATGCGTGTAAGTGAATACCCTTCTTAAAAGTCAGTAAATCATTTTTTTTTTTTGCTACGCACACACAAAATAATAATAAAAATATCGTTTGGTGAAACGCACGCACACGCACACACATACAAACACACAGACACACAAAAACGAAGTATTTTATTGTTTTTGTCTATTTAAGGTTTACGCTAGGAAGGGTCCATTATCTTATAGCGGGTTAAAGGTATGAAGAAGAGATAAAAAATGTTTGATAGAAGTAACCTGTAACCAAAAAAGTAATTATGTTTATAAAAGGAAGCAAAACGTCGTAATTATAAAAAAATTATTAAAGCAAACATGAATACGTACAGTCTGTTTTTGTTTCCAAAAGAAGCTTTTTAAATAACAATATAAGGCCGCCATCTTTGTTTCAGTTTTCAGGTGGTTAAGCAGAAATCTCATTTATCCAATCAGAACGAAGCATTCTTTGTACATCGGAGCGACACAAGTTATTTTTTTATTCAGTTTATTCAAATGTTTATTAGCTGTTTGGAATATTATATGTTCCTTTTAAGGATTTTTAGGTTGATAACGGACGGAGCGATAAGCGTTATAATATAATGATGATGATGATGATGATGATGATGATGATGATGATGAGGCTCATAATAACAATAATAATAATAATAATAATAATAATAATAATAATAATAATAATAATAATAATAACAATAATAATAATAATGCAGTATCACTAGTAAGATACTCTGGGCCGTTTATAGGGTGGACAGAAGAAGAACTGAGACAACTCGACCAGAAAACCAGGAAACTCATGACCATACATAATGCACTACACCCAAAGGACGATATTGACAGACTCTACGTGAAAAGGAAAGACGGCGGGAGAGGACTGATCTGTATAGAAGATTGTGTGAAGGACCCGAGAAAAAAACTAGAAAAATACATAATGCAAATCACTGAAATGGCAGCGAGAGACACTGAAAAAAAACACCAAAACAGAAAACACCTGGACATGGATGCGAAAATTACATATAAACCGAGAAACTGAATCTCTGTTAACTGCAGCACAAGATAACTCGATAAGAACCAACCATATCAAAGCAAGGATCGATAAAACACAAGAAAACAACAAATGAAGACTCTGTGGACAAAGAGACGAAACGATAAACTATATAGTAGGTGAATGCAGCAAACTGGCCCAAAAGGAATACAAAAACAGGCGTGACCAAGTGGGAAGGGTGGTGCACTGGGAATTGTGCAAACGGCTGCATTTTGAGCGTGCACACAACTGGTACAAGCATAAACCCGCAACAGCACTCGAAAACGAGAACCACAAAATCCTATGGGGCATGGACATACAGGCGGACAAACCGATCCAAGCAAGAAGACCAGATGTCGTAATAATTAACAAGAAAGAAAAATCTTGTCAAATCGTAGATTTTGCTGTCCCAGCTGACCACAGAGTGAGTATGAAAGAAAAAGAGAAACGAAGCAAATACACAGAGCTAGCCAGAGAGTTAAAAGGGATTTGGATGATGAAGAAAATCAAAATAGTACCGATAATAGTAGGAGCACTAGGAACAATTCCGAAAAACTTCGGAAAAAGAAAGTCAGAAATTGGAATCAGAGGAATAACTGCAAAAGTAAAGCGACTAACGATAATGAAAACGACTGAAATATTAAGGGCACCCCTTGAATGCTGAGAATAATACAAGAAGACAATATAACGAATAAGCGTCATAGGGAATGAAGAACACCGAAACTTCATTGCCGCTTTCCCCAATAAAAAAAGTGATACCAAAGAGCTGAGAAGGGTCAAGAAGGACTGAAAGACCGAGGAGAGGGCGCTAGCCAGCCATCGGCTGGACAAGCGCAAAGAGAACTGGGGCCTAGGTGAGGCTGACTGCCACTCAAATTCCAGTATACACCAATGGCCACTGCCAGTGACAAATAAATGGTAAGAGGTTGTTGCGATAATGCAAATTCATTGGCAAATGCTATCAAAGGAGGTGCAGAGAGCTGGACGTCTGGGGAGACTTGTTGTCTCTCAGCTTCCAGAGAACACCACAGGTTTCCAATCAGACCGTTTGTTGACCTGTCTGAAAGCTCCATATGTGAGCCAATAATAATAATGATAATAATAATATTAATGATAATAATGATAATAATAATAATAATAAGAAGAAGAAGAAGAAGAAGAAGAAGAATATACTGCGGGCATTCTTAATTGGAAGGCGGGTGAATTGAAATGTTTGGACAGAAAAACACGTAAAATGAGTACAATTTATGGTGTTTTTTTCTTAGAAACGGGATGTAGATCGATTGTCTCTATAAGAAAGGAAGATCGTCAAGGCTTACTTAGTGTTGAAGATATTGTAAATATAGAAGAAAGTCTAAATAAATATATTTCTGAAAGCCAGGAAATTCTTCTACATGAAGTGAGAAGAGAAAAACTTGGGGCGAAGAAGAGCCAGCGATTACAAAAGAGAAGGAAACAATTATTTGGAAAGAAACTATACAGTGCATTCTTTCAGAATAGTGGATTTAGAGATAACGACAGCTAGAATTGGTTGGTCAGGGAAGATCTTAAAAGATCTACCGAGAGCACATATACGGCAGCCTAGGAACAAGCCACTACATCGACAAAACTGCAGAATCACCGATGTGCAGAATGTGTAATGAAAGGGACGAAACATTAGCACACATTGTATCAGAATACGCTATGCCATTTCAACACCAATATAAAAATACAGACACGACGAAGTCGTCGCCCAGGTCCTACACTGGGATATATGCAAACTCTATGCATTAGACCACAATGAGAAGTAGTATGAGCATAAACCAGAAGTGGTGCAGGAAAACGACAATATCAAACTTCTTTGGAATATGTGCATACAGATATAGATCCTGTAACAATCCAGGCCTGATATATCTTTACTAAATAAAAACAAAAGAACTTGCACAATCATTTTCGTAGCCTGCCCTCTCGAATGCAAAAGAAAGGACAAAAATATAAATACCAAGATCTAAAATGGAAATTAATTAGACTCTGGAAATGTAAAGAAGTCAAGCTGATTCCCAGTGTGATTGGAACGCTTGAACCATAATAAAAAAGCCACGAGAAATAGCTTAATAAGATTGACAAGACAATTTCTTTTACAATCTTATAAAAGGATTGCCAGTGGGGAACAAGCGAAAATGTTAAGGTATAGCCTGAATGTTTTTAAAATAAATAAATAAATGAAAACGTCATAAAATTAAGAATGTTAAGAAACAATAATAATATATCAACACCTCCAAATGTATGATAGTCAAGGTGAATCCCATTGTAATTGAAAAGCTTGGGAACATGACGAAAACACAATAAATCATTAATCAGATTGACAAGAAAATTTATTTTTCAATTTTGCAAAAGGCTTGCCAGTTGTGAACGGCGATAGTCTTAAAACAGTTTGAATATCTAAAGTCAAAGAAATTGATGTTTAAGAAAGATAATTCAACTAAAAACATCCAAAGCTTGAGACTACTACTACTACAATAATAATAATAATAATAATAATAATAATAATAATTATTATTATTATTATTATTATTAATATTAATATTATTATTATTATTATTATTATTATTATTTGAATGGTAATACGAGTAATCGTAATATTATTAGTATAAGTACTATTATTAACAGTAGAAGTAGTAACAGTGGCTGTATCTACTAACGAGGAAACCGGCCACAACATTTTATTACTAGATAATTACAAGGAGGTTACTATTAGCTAACATAAGTCAAATTCTCAGTTTTTAATAAGTTATATTGGGGGGGGATAACAAGTGTCTTAATATTTTCTAACATCTGCTCTACATTCAATAAGCATTACAAATCGTTTTTTTTCGCAACACCGTTTGCCATTCATATCTTGATAAAAGCCGTTGATTTCCTATAGAAATTGAGGGGCAATGTGGCTTCCAGTGGAGATTTACAAAACACTCGCTGCTTCTATATCTTTCTCTATTCTTGATAGTTCACAACTATTTTGGGTGTCATACCAACAGAGATTTTTTCCATTTAATTCTATTTGTATATAAATGTCGTAGTAAAGACATTTTACTTATCTTTGCTCTCTGTCTCTCTGCCTGTCTGTCTGTCTGTCTGTCTGTCTCTCTCTCTCTCTCTCTCTCTCTCTCTATCTGTATATATATATATATATATATGTATATATATATACCCACACTAAGTCTCAAAGAAAACGAAAGCAACAACAATCGCTCCTGATAACGATCGGATGCACCAATAGAAAGCGCTTGAGAAGATTGTGGGCGAGCAAAAATTTTGGGTACCATTTTATACAATATGCCAGCTCGAATAAAACAGACTGCTCGGCGAATAGAAAATATATCCAGAAAAAATGTAAAAAAACCCAAAAAAACTTCATCCTATTCAATAAGCCGTGTTTAATCATGACTTGCTCCCAATATATATATATATATATATATATATATATATATATATATATATATATATATATATATATACTTCATTTAATAACATAAATTAATGTACGAAATCCTATAGTGGATGAAACGCCGAATATTCAGTGTAGCTTAATCGCCGTATATATTTTATAAATTATTAACTAGCTCTACCTACGTATTGAGCACTTTTGAAGTAAATAATTCAAGTTTACGCATAAATCTATACATTCGTATATTAATTTTATGTGAGTAAATAAAGCAGTTATATATATATATATATGTATGTGTATATATATATATATATACATATTAAATTGTAATTCAATAAATTTAAAAAACTCTCATTGAAATGAAATGATGCGGTTAAATTTCATATCAAAGAATTTTTATTATTCTAAGCAAGACAAAGAATGCTTTAGAAAATTATATATATATATATATATATATATATATATATATATATAATAGAAATGGTAATTAATAAAAACTGAGGAAAGTGCTCAATACTGTTGTAGAGCACATATGCGTTTTATTTGTAGCTTCCTCAGACTTTCACAGAAACCTTAACAGCGAACGACCGCTTTCTTTGAGTTGCCAGCATTTGTTTGCTAGAGTTGTTATCATTCGGTGTGTTTCTTTTATTTTTGAATGTACATTTGTGGTCATTATATCGGGTTTTGAAATCTAAGGACTCATTCCTACGTAATATTTCTAATTATTCGGTTTTTTTCGCAAATATTTTGGTCTGGTAAACTATACTTTTGGTTAGACATTTATTTTGAAGCTGGAAAAACGTGCGGTATCTGCAGTTGCATTTATATTGTTCGTTATTAGTATTTTTTTTATTTCTAGTATGGTTGTCGTCGAAAATTAACAAATAAAATAAACGCACATATTCATAAATCATCGTACATGTACATATACAAATATATATATATATATATATTTGTATATACATGCATATATATATGCATGTATAAATATATATATATATATATATATATATATATATAAACTAACACGAAAAAAAATTTAACCTAGGTTTAAAATAGGTCATGACGCTCCATACTAAAATAGCAAAGCGAAAGAAACGGGTTAACCGGAGATCAACTGGATATTTTTCCAGTAAGTGCCTGTTCATTTGCTGATTATGAAGACTGCCGTAGAAACTAGAAGCTGATTGGCTAAATAAAAACTCAAAAGAAGATTCGTCTATAAAAACAGGAGACAACCAAAAAATCCTCGCATAAGCGTGATGAATCCTTGCGTGGATGAAATGCGGAATATTCTGTGTAGCTTAATTGGCACATATATTTTATAACTTACTGCCAAACACACACACACACACACACACATATATATATATATATATATATATATATATATATATATATATATATATATAAAAGAGTGCAGCCATGAACAATTGTGGTTTTTTAGCCTTTTATCATATTTCTATTTTAAATATTTTTATGTAAGAAAACCGACCCGGACCTGAGCGCCACGAAGGTCGCCGAGCCCGTCGTAAAAATCACTGACATCTTGGCGCTCGGGTCTTTTAAATATACATGCTTTCTCTCGTTGGAACTACACAACCATCACTTTAAATATATATATATATATGTATATATATATATATATATATATATATATATATATATATATATATACTTATTTATTGTTATATAAACATGGTTACATCCTGCTGTTTATATAACAATAAATAAGTATTATCAGCTCTTTTTATTGAGCACTATCTAACAACCTCGTTGAATTCATTAGTCCATTACTTTTGAATAAAAAAACCCGAGTATATATATATATATATATATATATATATATATATATATATATATATATATATATATATATGCATGTGTCTGTGTCTGTATCTGTAATGTATTGCTAAATATCTATTACAACCTTTATTGTTGTATTAAACATATATTTAATGAATCGTATTTATAGTTTGCACGATCATTCTATAAACGAGTATTTTCTATTTGTATTTTTTAATTTTACATATAAATCGTTCTTACCTGCCTGGTTAGTCTACTTTTTTATTTTTAATGCAGTTATAATGTATTTAGCTATTCTACTTTATTTCATTATTATTGCAGTTATTACAATTTTAGGAAGATGTGTTTGGACGTTGGTTTTATTTAAATATCTTTGTAGGTTTTAGAAAATTTACATCTAATTTTTCGACAAAAATCTTTTATTTATCGTAATCATTATATATTTAGTATTGTTTAGTGTATATTGCAGTATGTTTATGTTCCTGAATTTACATATGTTTTTTTTTATTTGTATATGTTCATTGATTTTTTTTGTTTTCTTAAAGAATAAAATTTTAATAATTTTATAAATTTTCAATGAGTCAATTATCTTTAAACTTTATAAATGCTGTATAATTTTGTCAAATATAATAACTATACGTTTTTTCTAATAGTGTCGAAATTTTGTATTTTTGAATGTTTCATATTTTGCTCTTATCGTATTCTTTTATGTATGGTTTCCTTCTATAGTATTCGCTTTTAAAGAGAAAACAAATTGCCATGTTCCTACCTTAACAATTCTCGCATTTAGTGTAATTAATTGTGTACTATATATATATATATATATATATATATATATATATATATATATATATATATATATATACTTTTATGCTGTGTTTAACTTGGGGATTTGGTATTTTTATCCTGTGCTCATAAAGAGACTTGATATTAAACGTCCATTTTGTCTTTGAAATTTACTAATATGTGATGAAGATGTTGTCCCTTACACACACACACACACAGACACACGCAGGCACACACAGACACAAAACACACACAGACACACAGACACACAGACACACAGAGACATAAAGACACACACAGACACACAGATACACACAGACACATGTATGTGTGTCTGTGTGTACCTCTGTGTCTGACTGTTGTTTTATCGTCGAGGCGTACATTCAGTTATTTAGAAAATTATGTGTGAATTTGTCATCATCATCATAATCAACATGTATTGCGTATGTGTGAGTCTAAAACAAACTTATTTAAAAAGAAAAAAAATCCAAGAGTCTGTAATTTCATGTCAGTTGAACTGTTGTTTTATCGTCGAGTCGTGCGTTCAGTTATGTGTGTTTGTCAGCATCATCGTAGTACTGCATCTGTGAGAGTCTAAAACAAACTTATTTGAAAAAAAAATAAATAAATGAAAAAGGAAGAAGGAAAAAGTTCAGGAAGGAAAGCTGACAAAAACGGTCCAGCCGCTGATAACTTACTACGTATGACTTTTGGAATGTTCCATCATGTGTATTTTACATGTGCGTATGTATAGGCATATGTATGTGTGTGCGTATATGTGTGCCTCTACATGATTATGTTTTTGCACATGCATACATATGTTGGCGTACACCTGTATGTACGCATGTGTTTATTGTCATGTGTGTGTGGGGTGGAGAGGGATCCCGTAAGCTGCGGTGAAGCAACCCCTCTAGGGCAAGCAAATCTTAGATTTAAAAGAGAAAAAAAATACATAAAGCGGGAGACCAGTATCCGTATTTAGCTGGTCTGCAGTTTGACTTGTTGCTGGCTATCTTGCTCTTGCTTGTTGCTAGATGTCAACATTTTGAACCGAGAGCGATTTAGCTGTCGTACAAAGCAAAAAATCCGTAACATCATCTGTGTATAGATACTCCCTCAGCCATGGAAATGTTGTGATGCGTGTAAGCCTGAAATGCTGGAAGCATGTGTAATTGAGCTGCCATCATTATATGTATATATGTATGTATATGTGTAATTATGTTCATGTACAGGTGTATATAAATATATATGTGTATATCTATGTATATGTGTATATGTATGTATGTATGTGTGTATGTATATATGTGTATATATATTTATGTATGTATATATGCATGTATGTGTATGTGCATATATGCATGTGTGTATGTGTATATATGCATGTGTTTATGTATATGTATGCATGAATATGTGTATGTATGTATGTGCATGTTTGTGTATGAGTGCATATTTATGTGTGTATGTATATTTAGGTTAGTATATATATATATGTGCATATGTGTACATGTGTATATATATGTATATGTGTGTATGTATTTGTGTATGTGTGTATTAATATGTAGGTGATGTGTATGTATGCGTGTGTGTATGCATATATGTGTTTATGTTTACAGATAGGTATGTGGGTATGTGTATGTGTATATGTGTATTTGCATTTATATATATATGTATGTGTGCCATTGACTTGTCTTGTGTATGTTGATGTATGTGTACTATGTATTGTTTATATATGTATGCATATATGTGTGTTATATGTGTGGGTGTATGTGTATGTATGTATGTATGTATGTATATATGTGTATGTATACAAGTGACCGTCTTCAGTGCCATGTCTGTTTGAGTGTGTGAATTTTGCCGGCAGGACTAAAGTCATTTTCGGCTCATGGACTTTCAGTGCGTGAGGGAGTGGCACTCGTCTGATAAGACGTTGCAATCATCATACGTATATATATATATGTATGCATATATATGTATATATGTATGCATATATATATGTATATATATGTATGTATGTATGTATATATATATATATATATATATATATGTATATATGTATGTATGTATATGTATGAACGTTGAGGATTTGTGCCGTTATGAACGCGTGTTCATTTTAAAAGCTGTACTACCGGCGAAGCGAACGTCTCTCTATTCTATCTTCTGTGTATTTGGGATTGTTTTACTCTGTTATTCATGTTGAATTCACCTATTCGTAACACCATCATCATCGTCATCATAAATGTTCCTTCATATATATTCTACATGTACGTGTATGTGTACGTGTGTGTGCATACGTATGTACATGCGTGTATGTATGAATGTATGTGTGTATGTGCATGTTGTCATGTGTGTTTGTTCTTGCGTATGTATGTTTGCGTGCATCTGTTTGTATGCATGCTTGTATGTGTACGTGTATATCTTTATTTCGATATGTGGGTGGATGGAGAGGACTCCTAAAAGCCCTGTTAAGGCAACCCCTCTGGGTGAAGCAAATCTCTGATTTAAAAAAAAAAAAAAAAACATAAAGCGGGAGACGAGTACCCGTATTAAGCTGGTCTGCAGTTTCATTTGTTGCTGGCTATCTTGCTTATGCTCATTGCTGGATCTCAATATTTTGAACCGAGAGAGAGACTTAGCTGTCATACAAAGCTAAAACTCTGTAACATCATCTTTTTATAGATACTTCCTCAGGCATTTGTCTATAAAATTGTCCGTGGCGATGGAAAAAGTGTCACGTGTGTAGCTCTGAAATGCTAAAATCATGTAATAATTGATCTGCCATCATTCTATATATGCATATGTGTGTATGTATATGTGTGTATGTATGTTAATATATGTACTAGTGTATGTATGTGCATGTATACCTATTTGTATACGCATGTATATATGTATGTGTGTATATATCTTTATTTATTTATTTAGTTATTTTTGTGTATATATATTTATGAGTGTTTGTATGTATATACGTATATATATATATATATATATATATATATATTTGCGTGTATGTGTGTATAGGTATATGTATATAAGGATATATATGCATGCGTATAGGTGCATATATATGTATGTGTAGGTATATGTAGGTAACTTTATATGCATGTATGTATACATACATACATGTGTAGGTATATGTATGTGAATATGTATATGTGTGTATGTATTTGTATACAATTGTATATATGTGTATGCATACGTATGTATATATGTGTGCATGTGTGTATATGTTTGTATGTATGTGTTATATGTAGTGTGTATGCATGTATTGATGTGTGCATGTGTGTATGTTTATGGGCATGTATGTGTATGTATGTCTGTATATGTATATATATATATATATATATATATTTATATATATATATATATATATATATATATATATATATATATATATAATTATATATGTATACCAAAGTCCATCTTCAATGTTATGTCCGCTTGAGCGTGTGAATTCGCTGGCAGGACTAAAAAAAAAGAAAAAAAAAGGTTATCTTCGTGCTCATTGACTTTCAGTGACTGAGGAGTGGCACTCGTCTGACAAGACGTTGCAATTATATATATATATATATACACATATATATATATACATATATATATATATATATATATATATATATATATATTGCTTTCTAAAGTTTTCGTTTTATTATCATTTTCTTGTTTTGCATGACCTAACTATACGTTTACTTTTAAATTTCTCTTAGATTGTGTGACTGCTATTGCTGTTCCCACAATTTATTTTTCTCATGTTTTTCTGATATATTTATTCACGTTAGACAAATGGTTCAGCTAACTTTTGTGAGTTATGACTTTGTTGACAAAAATAATCACAGCCGGTCACCTGCATTTTTTATTGCAATGTGATGTTCTCGGAATTTATAATTCAGTTTCCAATATTATATTAATTTCCTTGCTTATATTGTGAAATGAGCATAATCCTTTTTGTCTATTGTTTTTTGTCTATTCTATGCTGTTTCCTTCACGTTATTTGATATATTGTTTCGTCTCGTGGCCTACAAAGTTTTCTTTAATTGCTTCGTCATTAAAATCATCACCAATGTTATATCATTATTCTTAGTAGCAGTAGAAGTAATATTAGTAAAGGTAGTTTTATTTTTCTGTCATGCAATTTCGAAATCCATATTTTAAATTTTTCGATCCAACGCATTACATTTACTCTACAATATTAATATAAATATCACATTCTGAAACATTTCATTCAGCAGTTCCTGAAATATAATTGTTTTTTTTCATTTTAATAATTTATTCATGAATTTGTCTAATTCCACTTTTACATTTCTTTTACTTTGTTACTATGACGTTTGTCAGCATTCAAAAATCATATTGCACTTTATAACAGAATTTCAAGTCCAATTAGGCATATCTAGTTTGTTTCGAACTATGATTGCATGGAACACTGGGTCATAGACGCAGAAAAGCTCAAGTGCACTGAATCAGTTTCGGTCTAATAAATCTTGGCTTATTTTTCTGTCGACGCCTGTGTTTTGCTTATTTGAAAAAATGTCTCGTCTCGTCGTCTCCCTTTCCAACTCTGATAATTTGCCCCAAGAAAAGACGACGTTCTCTTATCTTTTTGTATATCATTAAAGCATATTTCGTTTATTTTGGTATTAAATAATAATACGAATTCCTTTTCTCCGACGTGATCTCGTTTTGATGGTCCTGCTATCATCATTAGCCGACATCTTAATGACTATTCAACAACACACGTCTTCGTCTCGTAGAAGAACTGAAGAGGTTACCGACTGAGATAATATTTGTGCCAATAAATGGTGACTTTCATGATTATATCCCCAGAGAATATATTCCCACATTACACATTAATATTATATTATATTATATATATATATATATACATATATATATGTATATATATGTATATATATATATATGTATACATATGTATATATATATATATATGTATACATATGTATATATATATATATATATATATATATATATATATATATATATATATACACAAAATCTGATGAATAAGCAATGCATTTTCTATTCGTATGTACTTTATACCTTGAGATCTTGCACATCAAATGTAAGGGAATTTACAGAAATATAAATTTATATGTGTGTATATATATACATATATAGATATGTATATATATATATATATGTGTGTGTGTGTGTGTGTGTGTGTGTTGGTGTGTGTGCTTATATAAATATATATTCATGTAGGTGTGTTTTGCGCGTGTGTGGGTGTGCATGCGTATACACATAAATAGAAAACGAATATAATTAGAAACATTAAGCTACACATTTATGTTCATATTTCATTCTCGGATTAAATGCTCAGGCTGAAATCGACTAACATGACATTTCCTTCCTGGAGTGAAATATTACTGCGGCTTTTCAAATTACTTACAATAAAAAGCTGGTCACACTACTACCCAGCGTTACTCGTCAGTTAAAGTAAATCTGAAAATATATATACACAATTTTTCATACTATTTCATAATATTATATATATATATATATATATATATATATATATATGGTATATATTGTTTGCGTGTTCTTTTTTTGTTATTCAACGTATGAACACATATACCATTATGTGGTAATATAATGTACTGTAGCTGTTAGTATATACTTAAAGAAGACTCCATACGTGAGCAGAACTTATTCTTAGACTAGCCTGATGATTTCTTGCGGTAAATTCATTATTTAAAATTGGTAATGCTCGATGCTTCCTCATACCATCCGATCATTACGCTTTGAAAACAAATGTCAATATAATTATTGAAGGTCAAACGTCTTCAAAAGGGCTAAGTTCGCGACACTAGTTTTTAGAAAAGACCAATCGTCGGGTGAGTGTTGTTGTTGTGTGGCCTATGTATGCGTTGTATTAGTGCGTTCGGAGATATTTTTCATACAACGCATACATTGGCACAACAACAACAACACTCTCTCGACGATTTATCTATAATTTAGTTTACAATAGTACCGTAAAACAACACTAATTATCCTACGATAAAAACCTGTAGTCGTCCGACATTAGAAATATCTCAGCTAACCATACTAAAATTTGATACGTTAACTACTGCACACGACGACTAAAATTACTAGAAATTATACTTATAAAAACCTAGAACACTTTTGTAACCGGATCTCATTTAACACCGGGACAAATATACTAACAGTATAATAACTAATAAGAAACTAAATAAATTACATTTATTTTTTTATAAAACTGTACATACGGTTAGAAAAACATTGGCACCGTCGGTTTGAAGCTTAGCATAAGGGGAACCAGTTAATGGTAAATAATGTTAGGCTCTGGTCAGCCATATTTTTCTAGTGAGAGCCGAACATTAGTTACCATTAACTGGCTAGCTTTATGTTAAGATTGAGACCGACGGTACCAATGTTTTTCTTGATCTTCTATATATTGATATATATATATATATATATATATATATATATATATATATATATATATATTTATGCGTAGTCAGCCTGAGAATTAGGCTCTGTTTTCCTTAATTTTGCTTGCTTATTACACCATTTCTACATCACCGGATTTATATTAGACGTCACTGTTACCACGTTCATTACGTTCAAAGTAGCATGATTCACGGACTGACTTTTGATCCATGTGAGGAGGCAGTGTAGAATGAGTCGGAGTTGAATTTAGGAACACGACAAAAAGTTACTAATAAATGATCAGGAAGGTATATATATATATATATATATATATATATATATATATATATATATATATATATATATATATATATATATATACCTATAAAAGTGAACGTGCCTGTGTGTCTGTCTGTGTGTCTATCTACAGTTCCCTAGGCAATAACTCTGTCAATTTTTAGTCTTCCAACCGGGACATGAGTCAAACTTTTTAATAAATATATATACGTATGCTAATAAAGTTATGAACAGTACATAGGGCCCGAGTAAAGCCGGGATGATATGCTAGTATGGAATAGTAAGATGTGTTTTAAATTATTTATTGTATTTTGAGTTCCAGACTGTTTTTAATATATGTATTCTATTGATATTTCGATGTGTGTTACTCTTTATATTGCTTCAAGAATGACTGACGTACATTTATGCGTTGTCGTGCGTTTTTGTTAATAAATCGCCATGACATGGTGGCACTATATTAACCATTTTATTTTAACCTTTCCTGCCCATGCTAGTAATTTCATTTATTTCATGTAATGTTACTTATTTCTTACGATTGTTTTTTATTACTAAAATTTTAAATGTTTTTTTAAATATATTTAAATGTGCGTTTACTGCAAAACAGAGAAATTATATTTCCACTGATTTTTAAATATATTTTTTGCCAGTCTGTTTAATAATGTTTCTCTCGATACGTTTGTAAAAATCATGTTTTTGTTTAACTTTTTACTTTTTAAACCTTTCTTAATAATATTTTAGTTCAGTAGTGACCGTGGTTGGCTCAAATAGTCATAATTGGAAACATTGACTACTTAAAAGCCGTAGGATCGCCGGATTCTCCGCAGGGTGGAGTTTCCTTTGGTATTCTACAGGGGGCAAAAGATGGTGTTATGTATCTCTCAATATCGCTTGTTTCTCTGAAATTTCAGTGATGTACACATTACTGTCTGTAACCAGAACACAATTAGTTTTGTGTGGGTTTCTTTTCAGACCGCTATGTTCACTGTGTTACACACCCTAACATGGTTGCTAAGTCCTGCTACTGACGTGGGGATAAGTGCAGCGTCATCTGCGTAACTTTCTACTCTATTCCTCTCTTCCTCATGCCCTTCTTTATTTGAAATCACTCTGCTATTCCACAAATAAGACGAATCGCTAACTGCTATTCTTTATAGCATGACTTTAGGACGGAGGTCGCATAAATTGGAAATCGCTGATTTAGGGACATCTTCTACAGTTGGTCGTATTTGACATTATCATAGGCTTTGCCGTAATCGACGAAGCATACATAGATTTCGTTGCTTCTCTAGTCACATATATGAATATAGCTGACGTAGATTGGTGCCCTGTTCTTTTTTTATTCGCCGTTGTGTTTGTTGTTTCTCTGTGATTTCCTGTAAGCCGACATATACCAACTTTACTGGCATCACTGCTTAACGCTATAGTCATAATTTCATTGTTTCAGCAGTTGTAAATAACCTTTCTTTAGTATTCCGTTGTCTTCCGCTTTCTGATGCGTAAATTATTCATTAGCGCTACTAGCGCAAATAGTTATGTACTAAAAACCTTTCTACGAATAGTAGTTGCCAAAACTGTCCTATAACAAGACAACAGGGGAATGTGGGCTACGTAGAGTCCACAGTGTGTATTAGAGAAAGTGAGAATTTTAAAATAAAATTACGTTTGTTTTTGTTCTTTAAATTGTTGCATTTTTTTCATTTCAGTAACTTATTTTATATATAATACATGCATTGTTGCAAAAATAAAGTCTCCTATTTTTAACTCAAAAAGGTTAAAGAGATGGGAGCTGTATCTATAAAATGAGCGACCGTTTGTGCTCCAGAATATATTTTTTATACACGGTAACCAAGATTCTCAATGTACGTTTGCTGGGACTTTAGTGACGTATCTTTGCTTCTGATGTAAGTCCACGACAACCGTTTATTTCTTAGAGTCTCACACCGTCACTATCTGGAACAGAGAGATGAAACTTTCACATTATTAATGCATATGTTGACTTATAGTAACAATGCAATTTCAATCCCTTCTGATCCTTTTGTATAGAATGATAAAAAGGATTAATTTTGGAATTGCATTCCAAATTCTATGTGCAATTATCAAATCTGTGAAGAGCGAGATAAAACGCACGCATACACCGATACGTGTTTCACTATTTTATTAATATATACATGCGTGCGTGATTTCTCATATCTTATTTAATCTATCGATTAAGCGATACAGTGTCTATTTGGAAAAGAGCCGCATTCAGAAATGACAGCATAGTTTTTTTTTATTATTGAAATCAAGCATTTCAGAGTGCCGACATCGAGTCAGTGCATTGACGCCAATTCATTTCTTTCTAGACAGAGATTTTGTCAACTGGTGTCACGTCTAACCACCAAAATGTCATTAGAACCGCTTCAGATAACGCGCGACTAGAATTGAAAGGGGGGATACTAGAAATCCAAACAAACAATGGTGGGTCACGTGAACTCATCGTCGCCTAGCCTTCTGTACAACCTCACTCCACACCGATCAGAAAAATGACTAATGATGCATCACTGTGCCAAGAAATATTGGGTTCGGGTGGTGAGATGAGGAAACGCTTGGGATGCTGAATGATAAAGATGAGACTGGAAAAGAAGAGCAGCCACTGTTATTGACATTTATGTCTTACTTGAATAATACCAGTGTATAATATACCCGTTTCTATACATGTATCTATCTCTATTTCTCTCTCCTGTCTCACTATTTCTTAGTTAATCTCAAAACTCTTCTCGCTCTCTCGTTCCCTCTCTCTGTCTATCATTCTTTTTTTTCTTCCACAACGCATAAATAAATGAAATAACATGAATAAGGCTGTGTTATGTAATTAAAAACGTCGAAGTGAAATCTCCACATACACACAACTACACATATGCACACACACACACACATAGTATTCACTTAAAACACGTACATTATCAAAAATGCTTAGTATTAATTAGAGCTTTATAGTTACTGATCATGTAGGCATCTATATATATATATATATACTAAACTGCAGTTACGTTTTGATAAGATTACGTCTTCGAACGCCATAGCGATAAAATAAATTTAGATGGACAGTAGATAAAAAAAAAAAATAAATGACAGAGTAACAATACCTCAATAAATTTAAAGTCACGCTTACAAATCTTAAAGCAAACAAGCATATTCAAGAATATCTGCTAAAAATAGTATAAAATTCATAATAAGTCATGAGCAGATTAGAATGAACACTCATATTGTGTGAAGTGGGGAAGAACTAATAAAAAATAAAAAACATGTAACTTGAGGCATAACTTAAGAAACTTCATTTTATTGAATTCCGTTTTCTTCTTTTCTTCTCCACTTTATTTAATTCTGATAATGTTTTTTTTTAATTTCACGCACAGGCACCCTTGCAGTGGGTATTCATGGTCTGTCAAGACTGAAGGAACCAACAATGTGTATTTTTTAACATTATTTTATTATTCCGTGCCTTGGCTTTTCATTGAGAATTCTGTTTGGATCATTGTAATAATGTCTTTAAATCATTGAAATCGTTTTTACGCGTTCAGACGTTCTGTGAAGCGTCTTCGTCAGAAATTATTTTCAAATGTGTTGGAGATGTAAAAATGGCATTTTCGTAGTTCATTTGAAGTGTTTCCAAGGGTTTGAGGCGTGTGTCTATTATTCATTGGCATGTTAAATTTTTATGACTCTTTTATTGGGCTTGTCGAGGCAGCTGACCTCGGCTGTAGTCACTCTCTCTCTCTTTCTGCTTGTGTTTTTTCCTTTTCCTTTAAGGTAGTGTGTGTGTGTGCACACGCGTGTGTGTGTGTGTGTTTTCTTTTATTGGTTCGAGAATGTGTGTACTGTTTTATAGTATTATGAGGTTATTTATTTCCATAAGAAGGTGACTGTGATCCAAGCCCGTTACTAATGTGTATGTGTGAGGAGGGGGGATCAGCTCTTCTGAAATAAGGGTAGGGGTCCTTTCATTCTACTTTGATATTTATTTTTTGGATTCTTGGATTTTAGCATTGTGATTTTTCGTTCAGTCTCTTCGGGTATTCCTTATATTATGTTTGCTTAGATAGAGGGGTGTATTTAAAAATATGTATAGGGAATTTTTTAAATCTTTCTATTTATTTGTCTCCCCATGTGGGTATGGCCAGACCCAGGATCGGTTCCTAGTGTGGGGAAGATTTTGTTCACCAAATTGGACGGGGTATAGGTATGGGAGAGGGATGATAGAAGGGATGATATTTGGCTCAGTCATGTCAAAGAGTATAATAATGGGGATACGCATTTTTTGATAATATGATATAGTCGGATGAGATCAAAATTGAGGTATTTAGCAATAAAGAGGCAAACAATGTCTGCCGTGTAGATGGTTCTGCATATGATATGAAGAACAAGCATGGAGGGGGAATCGTTATGATTTGGAGCTACTATTTTTCACGCTGGATTGGAACAATATAAATAATCGAAGGAATGATAAATGGAACCACTTACAGAAATATTTTGGAGAATAATTTGCAAAGGTCTGTGTTTAGTAATTGGCGGTTTCAACAAGACAATGATCCGAAATATAATGTGAAGCAACTGAGAAATACTTCAAGGATAAGGGAATGTATGTCATGCAATGGTCCAGTGAACCACCAGACTTGAATTCTATTGAAAATTTGCGGCTAATTTTAAAGAGAGAGCTGAGAACAAGACGCCTTGCAAACATCCACAAGAATGAAAAAAATCCCGGTAGGCATTTGCGAGGACATTGTGAAAAACCACGGCAATCGTTTGACAGCAGTAATTAATGTTATAGAAGATCTAATAAAATATAAACTTTTTTTTCATCTATTTAAATACTTGTTTCACTATCTATTTTAGGAAATATTCAAAACTGATTATTTTCTTTAAAAAATTAGGTTCTCTCATTTCTATGCATTTTAATGTGAAAGTTTTATTTTATTTATTGTGATATCATTTGTACGAAATCGCTGAAAAATAAGTCTTGTCCAAAGTCTTGTTACGCTTTACTGTAATATGCATAGTAAGCTAAATAAATAAAGTAAGAATTAAATAAAGTCTGAGTTTTTACCCACGCTAATGGGTCAACTCTTTTGGATTGACATTTTTTGTCATCAATCGAAATCTTAAAGAAAGTTAACATTTCCTCTTCGCTCGCAAACCATATTTCTTTTCATATCTAATTTTATCTTTTTTACTCTTTAAATTTACGCAAATAAAACAGACAGGTTTTTCTATGAAAAATAATATAAAATATTTCCTTTATGCAGTCTGTATTTTAGTTCAGTTACATGATTTATTTTGAGTAAAATCAGATTACTCTTTACTCATAAACATGTAATATTGAATTAAACCTTGTTTAGTCAAAAGAACTACTTGTTAGTGAACTTGTTAATGACTTATTTGATCGGGAAACATCTAAATATAATAAGGTCGGAAAATATGTCCGTCATCTAAATAGGCTGAATAAAGCTGATTATTAAAGATCAATAACTCAACTTTCTAAACATAAATGAAAATATTTAATATTTCTCAAATACATATTTCTCTTGGTTTAAGATAGGCACTATATTTTTCTACACGGTGTTCATTTGAGTATTTTACGTGTACAATTACACTATTTTTGTTATCTAAACTGAATAGATACAATTTTTTACGCTAGCATAACCATATTAATATTATAACGGTTTATGTTTTTTTTTTATAATTATAAGTCAAATATTATATATATATATATATATATATATATATATATAGAGAGAGAGAGAGAGAGAGAGAGATTTTGTTATTGTTGTTTTTTTTAGAGAGATACATGCGGTTAATATTGGCTCCGCCTCGGAGCTCATTTTTTTATTTACTTAGAAAGTCGCCCTTTTTAATTTGGACGTATATAACATTTTTATTCATTTATTATTTTTAAAACAGTAATCTACGTACACGCGTGTTTCGAGGTCATTACCTCTCGTCAGCGTAGTTCAACTGTTTCTAGGGATCGAACCTCAGACCATGTTTACCACAGTCCGGTGCCTTAACCGTTAGGCCATAATCCATAGATTAATTATACTGTTTATTTTTATCGCTTATAAATTTAGATTTTGTTATTGTTGTTTTTTTTCAACCGATACATACGGTTAATATTGGCTCCGCCTCGGAGCTCATTTTTTTTATTTACTTAGAAAGTCGCCCTTTTAATTTGGACATATATAACATTTTTATTTATTTATTTATTTATTTTAAAACAGTAATCAACGTACACGCGTGTTTCGAGGTCATTACCTCTCGTCAGCGTAGTTCAACTGTTTCTAGAGATCGAACCTCAGACCATGTATATATATATATATATATATATATATATATATCAATGTCAAGAGGTTACTTGAAGAGATGATATTACGTGTTAAGATTAGCTTGCAGGATCCCCAAACCTCAATACTATTGAAACATCAAGCATAACATCAGCCAATAGATACGCAGTTATAAAATTTCAAATCTGGAAGAACTTTGGACAAAAATTAAAGAAAAGTGGGATGTCATTTCTCCGGAAATGCCCAAAAGATTGCAGGTTGTCAAATTGCAGAAAAACTATACTACTAAATATTTACTTGTTAATTTTGTTCCTGCTGTATTGGTGTTGAATTTCTGTTCTAAAGTTACGTTTAAATAAGAATTTTCCGTTGTGCGGAGTTGTGTGTTATATATTGCTTTTATTGTCGGTTTTAGTAGGTGGTGGCCGCTGTTAATTCCCATCTGAACCTACTTTAAATTAGTTTATACTTTGTACAAACATTAGTTTGTTCTATGGGAGATATGCGTTTCACTATATGCATGAGAGAGTAAGTAACTACGATGATAATTCACGGATTGTCTTTATTGATAAAGCATACGAATAAAATTATATGCTTTAAAATAATTACGAATATTTTTCTAACTAACTTTCAATTTGGATCGATTATATTCTTAGATCACTTAGTTTTAAAAATTATTTTACGTGATATTTAATCTTATATATTTCATGTTATATATGTTTCATGTCATATATATTTCATGTTATAGATATTTTATGTTATATATATCATGTTATATATTTCATGTTATAGATATTTCATGTTATATATATATATAATGTAATATATCTTTAATGTTATATATATTACATGTTATATATATTTTATGTTATAGATATATCATGTTATATATATTCATGCTATATATATTTCATGTTATAGATATTTCATGTTATATATATATATCATGTTATATATATCATGTTATATATATTTCATGTTTCATATATTTAATGTTATAGATATATCATGTTATATATCATGTTATAGATATTTAATGTTATATATATATATATATATCATGTTATATATATCATGTTATATATATATCATGTTATATATATTTCATGTTTCATATATTTCATGTTATAGATATTTGATGCTATATATATCATGTTATATATATGTCATGTTATATATATTTCATGTTATATATTTCATGTTACATTTATTTCATGTTATAGATATTTGATGCTATATATTTTTCATGTTATTTATTTTTGTTAAATTACTAAAAAAACGTGCGCCGTTTTTATATCATTTACGTGAGAATCAACTGCTTTAGTAATAAAATATGCTCAATATGCCAATCACATATTTCTATTTGGGTACAAGCTCACACACTCCACCAACATCATTATTACTTTCATAATGTATCTATAGAAAATATATTTTCATTTACTATTAAATTCGAAATATTAAATTACGAACAGCATTTAAGAAATGACCTCATGGGTATTCAAACGATATTTTTAAAGTCTTCCTACGCACATTCATATCCGGCAACCTGGTTGTGTGTGAAGAGTTTGTCTTACTCTAAATCAAAAATAATAATCCACGTACCATCATTTCATTTGAAGATGGTCCACCGCCATGTTGTTAAGAGGAAAACACATTTTCTCCCGACAGAAATCTATACTCGTTTCATTTAACAAGCTTTCTACGTTGCTCTTGTATTTTTCTTCTTCCTTTCTTATTATCTTCTGTTATTGCAGTACTTGTTAATCTATTTTCAATTTTACGTCAGCTCATAAATAACGAAGCAGGAATTTTCCTTGTTTTACAACGGACATGTGTTTACATATTTTTTTGTAGGTTAATTTGCGTTTGGTTTCTTGTTAGAAGAAAAATGCATTTATTTTTTTTTTGTTTTCATTTATTTTTTTTTATTTTTCAAGCCTATTAACATTATAAATTTAGAACTTATTGAAAACGTAATTGAAAAAACGGTGTTTGCCTCCATAATTAAAGGTGTTTACATAGTTCTGTTCAAACAAATACACACATATTCATATTGAATGAATACCAGCAGGCGAAGACTATAAAAAGGGACTAAAGAAGTAACCATCAAAATTTAGGTATTCATATTCTAGGATACACAATATATTTTGTTAATCAATTTCCGTGATAAAAAAGTACTATCAAGAAAGAATATTGTATATTATTACTGTTGCGTTTAAAGAAAGAAATCATTTAAAAAATGGTATTTTCACAGAAAAACAACATCCCATCTCTGAAGTGCATCGTATTAATTGCGAATGAAAAGACTTTAAATTAAGATTCATCAGACCATACCCAAAATATACTCTCAGAAAATAATGGTTATTTCTATACTTGTAGTTGATTTTCAGTGTATTGTGAGGCCAAGTTCAACTTTTTCAACAAATATCTTGGTAAAAGTAGAGTTGTATTTCTTGCATAAATCATTGAAGAGAAATATGCAAATGAATAACGTCTAAGTTTTGCCCAAAGTTGCTATTAAAGGACGTAGGTGCGGGAATGTTTAAATGGTGTGCTTATAACGCTAAATCAAACACACACACACACATACACACATATATGTATTTATATATATATATATATATATATATATATATATATATATAAAGGGAGAGGAAAAATAAGAGAAAGTGTAAGAGAGAGAGAGAGAGAGAGAGAGAGAGGTATGTAATGAATAAATTCTAGCGGGACCTGTGGAAAAGTCCACAGAGGAGTGATTCATTTGTAATATATTGATGTTGGCATTCTGTTTATATTCAGCGTAAATGGACATGCTCATATATTATTGTACCTATTTACAATGCCTCCCCACGGGACAGAGTTAGACACCAGGGTCGTCTTTTTAACGTGGAGAAAAGGTACAAAAATAAAAATTGTCTCAGTCGTGAAGGATTTCCCCTCCACTGAAAGAGAAGAAATGGAAGTGCCGCATCTTAAGAAACGATACTACACTTTGATCTTTGCCAAAAGGCCAAGTAATATAAAACTGCAAAATATTTTTTCAAGCTAGCAGGGACGCCCGTTTAAGCACGTCTTAAACTACGCTTAAATATGATAGTTTAATTCTTACAGATTTCGTATATATTATTATAGAGTTAATGCTCTTTCGACTTTTACATATTATTTCAAAAATAAAAAAATACATCTATATAAGTTGGGCTGAATCGAAACCAAATCCCAAACTTATGACGAATTATTGATAAAATTATTTTTTAAAAAATACATTATTAGAGTGCCATAAGCTAAAATCGAAACCGAAACCGAAATTATAAAGAATTCTTAATAACATTATTTATATAAAAAAATTAAATGACTTAAGTGCCATCAGCGAAAGCAAAACTTATGAAGAATTCTTTGTACAATTATGTATTAGAAGAAATAGATGTACATAACAATTAAACGGCCCGGATGTAAGCGTGACACAGAAAATAACAGACACGCTATTAATATACAAATAATTCAGAATTAATTAAGAATTCTATTGCGTTATTTCGGCGTAAAAAATTGTTAGGCTATAATACTGAAAAGTGATATATGAAATTCTAAAAAAATGTCTTAACATTTCATGAGGATTCATGATATATATATATATATATATATATATATATATATATATATATATATATATATATATATATATATATATATATATATATATATATAGTCATCGACATATATATACACCATGGTTGTAGGTTCGATCCACGGCTGGGAAAAGGTGTATGTCTAGCCGCATTGATGAGTTGTGATACAACGAAACAGTACTGCATGTGGATTACTATATATATATATATATATATATATATATATATATATATATATATATATATATATATAATGATGAGGAATAAAATAAAATATAACTTAACTATATAATCAGTTCCATACGGAGGAAATAAAATATATAAACCATTTTACCTCATGCTATTTGGAAGTTACATCTACCTCGTCAGAGGAGGAAAATAGTAAGTATTAGATTGAACAGACGGTTCATACGAAATGATCAATTTTGATTTCAAATAATGTATTTGTTATAATACCTTTACTTTGAATATCATTTTAAAGAGCGTTCTTCGCTTTATCTAATCGGTTAAATTATAATAGTTTTAAACAATTATGTGTTCTTTTCAGAACGTTGAATATAAGATGGAAAGAAAGAAATTTCGCAATTTTCTTATTTACATTCAAGCTAGGCCGATAGCTGCTTAAACAGCTCGCGATATCAACAGGGTGTTTGGCCCAGAAACAACAACGGAACGCTCAGCACAATTGTGGTTTAAGAAATTTCGCGGAGGCGACGAGAGTCCTGAAGGTGAGCATGGTCGGCCATTCGATATTGATAACGATCAATTCAGAACCCTAGTCGAAGCTAGTTTACGTACAATTGATCGAAAACTTGCTTCTGAATTATTCGTTACGTATACGACGATTTCAAACCACTTGGGAGAGATTGGAAAGACAATAAGACTTGATAAAACGGTGTCTCACGAATTGAACAATAAAATAAAATGAAGCTTATTCCCTACTTTTACGCAACAAGAACCACTCATTTCTCGACCAGGCTGTGACTTACGATGAAAAGTGGGTCCTTTACGACAATCGGTGTCGCTCAATTCAGTGGTTAGAAACTGATGAACGACATTTCCCGAAGAAAGAGTTGCACCAAAAGAGGGCATGCTGACTGTTTAGTTGTCTGCGACTGATCTTATCCATTATAGTTTTTTGAATGCTGGCGAACGGTTACGTCAGATAAGTACTGTCAGCAAATAAATGAAATGCATCAGCACCCGGCATTAGCCAACAGAATAGGCTCAATTATCCTCCACGGCAATGCACGACCGCACGTTTTTTTATTTTTTTTTTATTACATTTTCACCCCAAACAAGGCGCATTGCCACTTTGGTGTAGGGGGCTACTATCAGGGGCACTATGTTGGGATTTGGGCAGCAAAGTGTCGGTTCACGTTGCACTTGAACTTCTGCATGTCAGTACAGTTAGGGAAGCAGGAACTTGGAATGGAATTCCAGAGTCTAGCGGTTCTGGGGAAGAAACTACTGGAGTAGAAACATATTTTACATCTAGGGATCTCTACTGTGTGGGGGTGGGATTTAGCTGCCTGTCGGGTTTTTCGAGTGTGTCTAGGTCGTGGGGGCACAAGTGTCTGCAGTTCGTCAGAGCATTCACCATTAAAATACTTGTAGAACAGGCAGAGGGATGGAACGTTTCGTCGATGAGACGGAGGCCGAAGCTTAGATGCCGGTTCAGGGCCTATCAGATTGGCGACTCTTTTTTAACCTTGTCTAGAAGCGAGAGACTAGTAGCAGATGCACCAGCCCAAATGTGACAACAATATTCCATTCATGTGCGAATGGTGGCCTTATAGAGGTACAGGATACTTTCAGGTGTCAGTAGTTTTCTAGCACGGTAGAGAGAGCCTACCTTTTTCGCAGCGGCCCTGGCAATGTGTTCAATATAATTGTTCCAACTCATGTTTCATGTGAACGTTAGACCAAGCAGTTTGAAAGACGTACTCTTAGACAGGGAGTCACTGGCCATTGCTATTGGTGGCAGAGAAGGTTTCTTGTAATTATTGAAGGAAACCAGTTTAGTCTTGGCAGCATTGAATGTGACCATCCATTTATGTCCCCATTCCACTACAGATTGGAGGTTATCCTCTAGTGGTTTTTCCATTTCTTTAGATATGTGTTCATTTGTTTTCCTGTCATTCCTGTTATAGAGGGTGGTGGCATCGGCATATATACCCATCCCAGAGGCAGTTTTGTCGGGAGGTCATTAATAAATATCAGGTCCAAGGATAGACTCCTGAAGCACTCCCGCATTTATATCACACCGTTTGGATGTACGACCGTCGAGGACAACCTGTATTTTTCTCTTATCTAAGAAGGATTTAATTATGTTAAGTATTCTACCAGTGATACCGTATGATTTAATTTTCCTGATGAGACCCTTGTGCCATACCCTGTCAAAAGCCTTAGATATATCTAGAGCTACCGCTCTGCCCTCCCCCGTTTTGTCCAGTGAATGATATATACGTTCAGAGATTACAGTGAGGATGTCAGCTGTGGAACGGGCATGTCTAAATCCATATTGTTTGTCAGTCAGAAGTTTAGCATCTGTAAGGTGCCGGACTAGAGCATGGTTAATTATGGTATCAGATATTTTGGCGAAAAGTGGGAGGAGGCTAATGGGGCGATAATTTGATGGGTCAGTTCTTTCGCCAGAATTCTTGAATATTGGTACCACAGAAGCAGTTTTCCAACAGCCCGGAAAGCATGATTCATTAAGGCATTTGTTGTAGAGTTTGGAGAGAACTTGAGCTACTTCGGCTGATCACTTTTTAAATAGCAGAGCTGGGATGAGATCAGGTCCACATGCTTTTGAAGTGTCAAGGTTTTTATGATAACGTTGCTAAAAATACCCTGCATAAGTTGAACGAATTGTCTGACGAAACTCTGCTTCACCAACTGTACTGTCAAGCTACGAGGGGTGTGCAATAAGTAATGCCCCTGACCCACTTACCATAGTAGTAGAGCACCGAAACTTGGCACAGTTATTAGTCTTTCTTTACATAGGAACCACACAGAGTTATGCATTTCTCCGATCTTTTGATGCAGCTCTGGAGACCGTTTTTGGAGAACACCTCAGGTTGGCCCTCCACCCACGACGTGACTTCAGAAATCAATGTTGCATCATCTGGGAGACGCTTTCCTTTAAAAAAACTTCATGGCTGGGAAGTGTTTAAAGTCAAAAGGTGCTAGGTCAGGAGATTAGGGAGTGTGGTGGTTGATTTCATAACCACATGCCCGTGCTTCTGATCGGGTGACATGCGAGTTGTGGACGGGAGCGTTGTGCTGCAGGAGGGTGGTTACTTTGCTGATATTGCCCGCCTCTTGATTTTGATAGCTTCTCTTAATTTCCTCAAAAGTGAAGCATAATAGGCTCCTATAATTGTGGTCCCCTTTGCCAGGAAATCTGTCATCACTACTCCGTCCTGGTCCCAGAAGATTGTGAGTATGACCTTGTCAGCGGATGGCTGCACTCTTGCCTTCTTTGGAGGTGGTGAGTCCAAGTGTTTCCACTGCATTGACTGGGCTTTAGTTTCTGGATCATAGTCATATACCCAGGTTTCATCCTGTGTAACCAGTCTTTTGAAAAACTTTGACTCATCTTCTTGGCACATCTCCAAATTCATCCTCGAGCACTCGACCCGTTCTCATTTCTGGAATGGTATGAGCAACCTGGGAATCCATCGGCCAGACACCTTATGCATATGCAAATGGTCATGAATGATAGTTTCCACAGACCCTGTACTAATCTTGATATCATGGGTTATTTGGCGAATAGTAATGCGCCGATCTTTCAAAATGGCAGCCTCAACTTGAGGGGCAGATGCCTCATCCATGGCAGAAGTGAGGCGACCAGGTCTGGGAGCTGTTTCCACAGACTTCCAGCCATGTTGGAATTCACGATGCCAGCGTTTTACAAGGTCATATAATGGAGCATTATCACTATAAGTTTCTTTCATTTCATCAAACGTCTGCTGTGGTGTGCGTCATTTCAAATACAAAAAAAAAAACGGATTACTGCTCGTTATTCAACAGACTGCATTTCACACCTGACTTAGTTCAAACACCTATAAAACAGAAACCACAATTAGTTCAGAGCTGTAATTTGCTACATACCCCGTAGAAAAATAAATCATTGCACATGCAAAATTTCAGCTAGATCAGACATTACTTATTGCATGCCTCTTGTATCTCACCTACCGAATACTACTTTTTCAAGCATCTCGACAACATTTTGCATGAGAAATGCTTGGAAAACCAGGACGATTTCAAAAATGCCTTCAGCGACTTCATCGGCACCAGAACGCAAGATTTGTATATTACTGGCATAAATCAACATGTTTTGCGTTGTGGATTCTAATGGTGCATATTTCGATCAAGATTTTTTTTTTTTTACGCGGAGACATTTTCATGTGAATTTGAAAAGTAAAAACCACAAGAACTTTCTTATTAACCTGACATAATTACTCGGTGTTTTATTCTATTATTAAAGCAACAAATTTAGTGTTATTTTATAAGCTGTTCCGATCGTTTTTTAACTGAGAAGGATGATTGGATTTTAATAGAATTTAAGTAACAATAAGCATCTATAATATTTGTCTTTTCTTCTCTCTAAGTATATGGCTGTGTGGGGTTTTCTTAAGCGATCTACAACATTTATTTGGACCAACCGAACTTTGTCTTAGTTATATGATGTAACAAACTTTTAATATCTGTCCAGCAAATGTTTAGTGTGTTAGTTTTAATTGCCTTGAAATGTCATATGTTCATGTTTAAGATTCAGTTTTTTGTTTATCTGCTTGACTTACGTTTAATGCCTTGTCGCTTAAAAAAACCTTAATAATAAACCATAAGCATATTAGCCGTTTCTGTCCATCGTTTACTTTATAAATACCATATTCGTTGATATGTGATAATAACTCAAGCAAGTGTGCAGATAATAATAATAATAATAATAATAATAATAATAATAATGATGATGATGATGATAAAAACGTGTGACTGTTAATACTATAAAAACTATTAATTTTTAAAAATTAAAATATATATGTATACATATATATATATATATATATATATATATATATATATATATATATATATATATATATATATATTGTTTAACACGCTTGGATAGAAATACAATCACATGCTTTGTAACGCATCGCCTTTAAAACAACTAGTTGTTAATTTATATGAGATAATATTAAATTATGACAATCATATCAAATATTGATGCAATCAGAAAACAAAAATTCTACTTTATTTTATACTAGCAGTTCAAAGTTTGATTCATATGCAAGGAACCTACATCTAAAATGTCAAGTATTTAGACACAAAATTGGCAGGGGGGGCTTGTTAAAGTTTTCAAACGTAAAATCGTTGGACTCTGATCTCTTGACGACCAAATGTCTGGCCGGAAACAAATTAAAAAGAGTTTCCTTAAGCTGAATACAGGTTATGTCAAATCTCGTGTCTGTAGACTGAAAATTGACAAAGCAGTTTGCTAGGGAAATGTACATACACAGACACACACGGGCAGTTCCACTTTAATACGGGACACTTTTTAATCATCTGATAGGAAATAAAACGCTATGATAATTTGGCATTGCTATAAAGAAATGTATTTATTAAGATTTGATTAAGAACATGTATAATGCCTGTTTTAATGCTACACGCCTTATTTTGATGGGGTTAGCTGAAACGCTTTTCCATATATGTTTTTTTTTATTCTTACTGTTTGTTGCCGTCTTCCTCAAATTATTTCACTTTATTTCTTTTCATTTCGCTTTCTCTTCCTGTCGTTGTAACAGAACGCGAACACGCGTACGGAATCTGTCTGCAAAAAACCCAGCCATGTGTGAGGTGACATCACGGCAAATATAAGAAAAAAGATTATAACAAGAAGAACGTGTTCGCAGAACGATGATTACGTTACAGGGAAGATAAAGCAAGACGTGTTGCACACATGGGCCGAAACGTATAGACTTGAAGAAGAAACGAGAGATTATTCGAGAAAGCACCTGGAAATAAATGTATGTTATTTTAACTGCAAATTTAAGTTGAGTTATCCATTGTACTGCTTTTTTTACGAGAAACTCTACGCATGTATACGTGTGTAACGTGTGTAACGTGTGTAACGTTGCATTGTACCGGTTGCGCATATCTCGCTCTATTAATTAATTATTGGGTTTCTTTTCGTCTTCCCTTCTCTTGATATATATATATATATATATATATATATATATATATATATATATATATATATATATATTGGTAAATCACGAAAATTAAAATATGATAAAATAGAACATCATTACATCCAAAATTTAATTTTAGCAAAATTCATTCTAAAAAAATCTTAACACCAAAGAAATCTTTTTACATGAGTTTGTGCCATTCAACTTATTTAAAAATCCTAAATGCAACAATCGATAATGTATTCAAATCTAGTATAATAATATCAATATTATATATATATATATATATATATATATATATATATATATATATATATATATATATATACTAGCTGTACCCTGCCACGCGTTGCAGTGGCTCAATTTGGTGTAATGTAAAAATTTAATAAAAAGAGAAAAAGGCATGTTTCTTATATTCTTAGCACAGCAATCCACTCCAAAAAGTGAAAAAGGTGAACATGAACAAAAATGGTACTCTCGCAAAATTTGATCTGGATCCTCGGTAGTTTCTGTCAATCATTCATGGTTTGGACTCGACCAACAATCAGTGGATGAAGCCGAACGTAGCAAAAATGTTGAAACGCTAAATGTTTTGTTTTCTTTTGTTTTGTTTTCTGTATACAAAAATGTGAGTTAGTAATTAATATTTGGTTGATGGAGGGGAGGGGGCTTACTATACACAGATTCGAAAAAGTTGTCCAAAAACAAATAAATGAAAGCAAAGGTAAGGTAAGTTACATTTCTACCTAACTGGATAATTGTTTAGTGTTTTTAGTGTCAAATGTTTAATTGGCTCGAAGAACAGAAATGGTCGCAGACTCTGTTGAATACGATAAGTTTGGGAAAGTAAGTTGAAAACTAAAAACTATACAAAACAGTGTCTTAACCCCCACAAATATATGTTACCATGGCATAGGCTGGCATAATCGGTGAGTTTCTGACAGTATTTTGTATAGTTTTTTTTTTAGTTCTAACTCACTTTTTCTAACTTAAAGTAATCAACAGTGTCCGCCACCATTTGTAGCTTTCAAATACACCGATAAACACTGTTTTTCAAGCCGACTAAATGTTACATTAAATTAAAAGGGTTCATATTACTAAACACAGATACAAAAACGTTGTCAAACAATAAATATATCACAAATAAATGTTATCAAAGGCAAAAAAGTAAATGTTCTACCTAACTGGATAAGATTTTAGTGTTTTTATGTAATGTATAATCGGTTCAAAAACATTCAATGTTTATCGGTATATCTGAAAAATACAAATGGCGGCAGACTGTATCGAACACGTTAAGTTTGGGGAAATTTTGGGAAAATGAGTTTAAACTAAAAAACTATACAAAATACTGTTAGGAAATCACTCAATATATGTTATCATGACGTAGGCTGGCATATAATCGGTGGTTTTAAACTTTTGCTCGATACAGGTTACGACTTTTAAAAGTCCCTTTTAGTGATACCTGGTTTGAGGATATTTGTGCAGCTAAACGGCAAATCTGCTCAAAAAAATCCGGTATTATATTACTTTAAGGCCCGTTTCTCGTTCGTATATAACGAAATATTTTATTGTAGATTTTGGTGTGCTAAAAACGAATCTGCAAACCGTTTCCGTCGCAAAAAGAAAGTTTTCATGATATTCATGAAATTACTTTTTCGAAAAGTGGGTGATCACTTTTCAATGTAAATTTGACTTAGAATGAGCACCCACTTTCTGGCCACCTGAGAGAGGGGAATTTTTCTGTGTGTTTCTTGGCTAAAAAGTGTGTTGTTTGATTTCTTTTGTTTGGTAATAACCCCTGAACTCTGGGACTATTTTCCATTTCACAGCCGTAGCCTTCGTTTAGCTATGCGTGAGCATAAACGAAAGCTGTTTAGCCAATAAACATGGGAAAAAATCCCCCCTCTCTCAGGTGGCTAGAAAGTGGGTGCTCATTTTAAGTTAAATTTACATGGAAAAGTGATCGCCCACTTTTCGAAAACGTAATTTCTTCATATCATAAAAACTATTTTTTTTTTTGCAACGGAAACGGTTTGCAGATTCGTTTTTAGCACACCGAAGTCTACAATTTTTTTTTTTTATATATATACGAACATGAGACGCACGGCCCTTAATGGAAAAGTATATAAAAAATCCTGGGGAAAATAGTTTTCAATAAAAACAGCAAATGAATTCGATAGAAAAAAATGGATGCTATGTTTTTTTTTTCTGTGTGTTTCTTAGCTAAAAAGTTTTTTGTTTGATTTCTTTTGCATGGTAATAACCCCTGAACTATGGGACTATTTTCCATTTCACAGACGTACCCTTTGTTTATCCTACGCGTGAGCATAAACGAACACTGTTAAATATGCACTCGCGTACCAAACTGCCTTGTCAAAAAAACTTTAAGCCAATAAACACGAAAATAAATGCCCCTTCCCCGGGTGGCCAGAAAGTCGGTGCTCCTTTTAAGTTAAACTTACATGGAAAAGTGATCACCCACTTTTCGAAAAAAATTTCTCCATATAATGAAAACAATTTTGGTAATCATTGGGCGTTGATTTCCATGGCGACCCTCAGAATTATTTTATGGTCGTTCCCTTAGTCCCCCACTGGTCAAGGCTAACGCATGTGCACGTAACATTTTTTATTTATTTACTTACGTGGCGGAGTTATACAACCATCACCCCCATACGAATTTCTATACTGATAGGGTTTTTGAAATTTTTTCACTGGATTATGAAAAAAAAATTGAAAAAAAAAAATTATTTCAACATTTGAAAGGGGTACTCACTTTTTAGTTACCCCGTTCTGGTAAATCGGTCACCCATTTTTTTTTTTTTTTTTTTGGCTTAATACGGAAGTGTCTTCGGGAGATATAAAATGGTCGCATGTTGACGAAGAAATGTATCGGGAGGCGTACGGGTGGAAAATTATTGGAATTTTTTTAGATTAGGTCTACCTCCTCAATTTTACTTTTAAATGACGACTTGTAATGGTTTTCGACTATGATGAATACGAAAATCGCATTGAAATTTTGCAGAAATAAGTAGTTATCAAGATATAAAAAGTTGTATGATGCATTGTAATCTTTGCCATCTTTTTTACGCGCGTGCATTTGTTTATGGCGCGTGCGCGCGTAAAAAGATGGCCGCCAAATAATACAATGCATAATATAACTTTTTTTATCTTGATAACTACTGATTTCCGCAAAATTTCAATGCGATTTCCGTATTCAGCATACTCGAAAACATATAAATGTCGTCATTTAAACAAAAATTGTGGAGGTGGACCTAATCTAAAAAAATACCAATTTATTAAACATTTCGGTACTCATGCAGAGAGTGATCCGTGCTGAAATAATAATGTTATTATTGTAAAATCCATTCTTAACATGGAAGGGGAGGGTGTACCTATTCTGTACTTTAACCTTACAATTGAATAAAAAAAACATATAATAAAACTTTAATTAAACGTGGAAATACGATTGAAAAATAGCGCGGATCACTCTCTGCATTAGCATCAACATTTCTCCAGCATGTTAGTGAAATTTATAATACTTAAAAAAATTTTTAAAAAAAGTTTTGAAAAAAAAAACAAAAAACCCTCACCTTTCATAAAAACAAATTATTTAAAAAAACACCCACAAACTAACTTTTAACTAAATAAGTAAAAAGAAAATTTTTTTAACTCGAATCTTTATTTTCATAAAAAAAATAAAAAAGTCATGTTCAATCTATTTTTTTTATTTGCGAAACAAATATATTTCTGACTTACAAATGCGGTAGAGACTCATATTCTTTTAACTTTCTATGGTTTTGATATACCGCGTTTTTATTGGTTACAAAATGAGTGAATGATTTATCAGACCGTTGTAACTAAAAAGTGAGCAGCACTTTCAAATGTCGAAATAATGATTCTTAATTTTTTTTTAATAATCTGTTTAATAGTGTCCAGTCAATAATAATCCAGTGAAAAAATTTCCAAAAACCTATAAGTATAGAAATTACGCATGGGAGTACAACTACGGCACTTTCGCACTTACTTTTACAAAGATTATTTACGTTAACTCTTTTCATAAATAATTTATAAAAAAAAGAAACTAAACAATTTATTTTTACTTTCTCACGTGTACAAACATTTATTTATTTATTTATTTACGTAGGCTTAACTCTTTTCATGAATAAGAAAAGTTTTACTCTTTAAGAATAATAAAAGGAAAAAATGCAGAGAGTGATCTGCGCTATTTTTTAACTCGTATTTCCACGTTTAATTAAAGTTTTACGATATGTTTTTTATTCAATTGTATGGTTAAAGTACAGAAAAGGTACAAAACACACTCCCCTCCCCATGTTAAGAATGGCCTTTTAAATAATAACGTTATTATTTCAGCACGGATCACTCTCTGCATAAGTATCATAAAAATTAATACAAAAAATACTTATCTCAATAAGTGAAAGGCTCATTTCTACCGGAAATGAAATGGGGACAATCTCGCAGTTACGAAAAATATTTTCATTTATAATTTAATATTTTATAATTCGCAATGTTAAATTATTTTAATAACATGCAAACATTCTTTGACTTTAGTAAACAGAAAATGAAATCTACTTCGTTTCGGCAATTCGTGGCTGTGAAATGAATCGAAAGTTCAGTTTTATCAACGAAACAGATTCGTGCTAACGAAACGGTAACGAAAATATGGTTATTTTATTTAATATTTTAATAATTCGCGAGGTAAATTTAGTTTAATAACATAAAAACATCCCTCGACTCTAAAGATGGGTTGTCTGAAAATTTCAAATAAATTGGTAACGTAGAAATATGGTTTTATTCACTTATAACAAACCAAGAATTACATTTATATATATATATAGATATGTGTGTATACATATATGTATATATATATATAGAGAGAGAGATACGTATATACATATACCTATATATATATATTTTTATATATATATATATATTTTTATATATATATATATATGTATACACATATATATATGTATACACACACATATATATATATATATATATATATATATATATATGTATACACACATATATATATATGTATACACACACATATATATATATATATATATATGCAACACTGTATGAATATAATGTACTATATATAAATATTCACTAAATATATTTATGTTTGTATAAGGTAATATATGTTTTCCTTTGCAACTTCTTGTAACATATCTAAAGCGAATATATTATTATTATTATTATTATTATTATTATTATTATTATTAGCAAATAAATGAAATTACTAATGAACATCAATACGTATAACACTGAACCGATATTGAATATTTCATAGGTCACAAAGTAAAAAAAAATGTGCGTTAACATCTGTCAACACGCACACCTGCATATGTCAAAAAAAGGCTTTCCCAAGGAAACGACGATCATATCAAATGTCGACGATCGGTGCGTTCTTACGCTACACCAAGATTTACGACTTCCGAGGTCCGGCTGATAACGGCCCGCTAGAGTCCTTCATTCGTCGCACTCTATTTAGCAAATATGCGGCATTGTCCCTACATTCATACATAGCACTTTTCCTTAATCACATGCCAGTTTTAGTACAGGAATTCACGCCTACCAGCTGAATATCCGACGCCGAAACTGTAATACGAACATTTTATACACTAAAAGGCTAGAGAAAACATATCAGTTTTTTTTTATTCTTTCAAGAATGTGTGACCACATGTTATATAGAAAAGAATCGCATGAAGAATTGATTAGGCGCACGTTCAAACACACCCACTTACTCTGACTTTATTATGTTTTGCAATTACTATTGTGCCGAGGCAGCAATCACTCTTTCACCGTGCTAACCAGTTTCCTCAGGAAAAGGACATTTCATGGATCTATGAAATTTACAAGATGCCCACTAGTCGCATGTATAGCCCCGTCAGTGAAGATTACGAATTTACGTTTTTGCATATCTTGTAGGGAGGTGTCGACGTTCTCCTTCATAGTACTGATAAGAGTAAACGTTGCTTAACTTTGATAATTTTACGAGACCAGTGTGTCACCGTGATCGTGTCGTATTGTTCTAGAAAGATTATACATGTACTCACAGGTTGCAAGAATGATTGCCTCTCAAATTTTTAATTCTAACGTAGGATTTTTTTTTTTTGCTATGAAAAGCCTGTTCCCTATCAAATGCTTTGGACTCTAAATTAGAAAATAAGTATTTATTTCTCCTTATAAAAATAACGTGGCTATTAAAATATAAAATCCTTATTTCTAGTTTCTATTATTAAGAAAATTTTATGAATATTTTTAATAAAAAGTTTTGTAAAAAAGAAAAAAGGGACCTTCCATTAAAAAAATAACGAAAAACTAGACAACTCGTATTTCAATGTTGTTTACAGAGTGGAATGCACGAGTGCGAGGGTGAAGCTAAAAGTCAACCGATGCCCACCAAAATTCATTCCTTTTATTAACCTCTCCCCCTGGAGTCCATTAATCTCAACGCACTCTTCATTTTATACGTATTATTAATTAATTAATTTCTTGTTACTTATTTACTATTTTTTAACGCTTAACATAAAGGACAAGGCGAACATATATTCATATGACTTCATTTTTCATTTCTTCTAATGTGGAAATGAAGTTTTGAATTTATTTGACATGACGTTACATATAGTGCATGTTGCTTGCAAATATCCATTTAGTGTTTTACAATATTTAAGGAAAGAACACGAGTACTATAAATACTAAATAATTGTCCACTAATTGTAAACATATTTCTAATGTCAAAACATCTGTATATTAAGACAAACCATCTTAAAAGTAGATACCCGTTTCACATGAAAGAAAATGTTTAGGGAAAAAATATGAAATTTAAACATTCAAATATGCAAGATCAATAATGGGCTTGGCCAATAGTCATTCGACACTATACAAGTAATTGCTTTTTACTCTTCCTGGGAGGAGCATTCTTCGAATATATATATATATATATATATGGGGGGTGTATGTATGTATGTATGTGTGTATGTATGTTTATATGTCAGGTCATGTCATATGCTACTGGTACCATGTGACTCAGTACTACCTGCCTCATGGTCGGATCACTGGCGACTAAACTGGTTCCCCCACCAGACTTGTTTGGTGGGGAGGGTTGCTAATCTCCCTGAAGGATTAAAAGCAAGACCTTCCAACGAGCGAATGAATCCTTTGTTTGTGTGTATGTCTGTGGGTTGGGGTGGAGAGGGCTCCCGTAAGCCGTGGTTAAGGCAACCTTTCTAGGAGAAGCACATCTCTGATTTTGAAAAAAACATAAAGCGCGAGACCAGTACCCGCATTTAAGTAGGTCTGCCGTTTAACTTGCTGCTGGCTATATTGCTCTTGCTTGTTGCTGGATCTCAACATTTTGGACCGAGAGAGAGAGAGAGAGAGAGAGTTAGCTGTCGTAACATCATCTGTGTATGGATACTCCCTCAGGCATCTGTCTATTAAAATGGTCCTGTGGCGATGGAAGTCATTTTTGGGCTCTTGGACTTTAAGTGTCTTGAGGAGTGGCACTCGTCCGATAAGACGTTGCAATAATCATATATATATATATATATATATATATATATATATATATATATATATATGTATATATATAGCATGGGGGTCCGGCGTTGCCCGGTGTTTGGAGGTGTAAGTTGAGCGAAAAAAAATTGTAGTATGAAGGCAGGCTCGAACCCGTATCGCAAAGGAGGAAAATAACTGGAAAAACCCTGAAGTTTTTGCTGTTACGACCACCGCCAAACCGGAAGTGACGTAGGTTTTAAGTAAGGCTAGACAATCGAAAGGAGAGAATAACTTTCAAAACTAACAGCGAAACAAGCGACCCCCTGTAGAAAAGTGTCCAGTTGAAGGTGAATTAATGTTTTTTGCCATTTTTTCGATATTCGTCGTCTGAAAGGTCAAACTTCAAAACGATACTGATATTGTAAAACACCGTCGCATCTGTCGAAAGTTTTAGGCAGACATGCAAACATACATACATACGTTTATATATTGGTAGCTCAAATTTTCGACCTGAAGCGATTAAAAAGCTTGCCTTATCTCTGAATACCCTTTATGTAAAATTTTAAATGTTTAGACCAGAAATTATCTGAGTAATTTGCTAGAGACCGAAGCGGTCAATTTAAAAAAAAAAAATTTGATCCCTATTATGCTCCCTTAACATTTATTGCTTTGGGCTCAATCAAGTTATTAAGCTAGATCCATGTCCATGGAAACTATATCTAAAATTTCAAGTGCTTAGACCCAAAATTGTAGGAAGATTTCTCAAAAGTACAAATCGTTGAACTGTGACTTCATAGCAGCCAAATTTCTGGCCGAACACCGTTCACGTAAATTTTCGCAAATCTCAGTTCTTTGTATATCAAATTTCGCGTCTGTAGACTGAAAATTGACAGTTACACACACAGACACGTTCAATTTTATAGATAATAGAGATAGATTGATAGATAGATAGATAGATAGATAGCTTAAACAAAAATATATACGTATGCATAAATATATATGGAAACAATTTGAGTTTACTGTAAATTACATTAATTACATTAACTAAAGATGGTCATCTCATAAGAACCCCGAAAAAAACTATTAGGGATTTAATTTAAATCATTGTTTAAAAAAATATGCAAATAAGTTAGATCTTTTGCTAATGAATGCAATTCTACAGGTCATATAAAAATGTATTTTCTTTTTAAATAGATAGAAAAGATGTTTTTAATATGAAAATCAATACACACAAAAGAAAAATGAATTTATAGGGGGATATATATATATATATATATATATATATATATATATATATATATATGTATATATATAGATATATATTTCTGTTACTGAAATGCTGCGGATATATGCATATATATTCAGACGAATTACTGGAAATATCTGTTCTTATTAGTTATCAATTTTAATATGAATAATTCGTTGGCAAATTTGAAATTCACTGTTATTAATTATCATCGAAATACAAAGCTAAATATTTTTATGTATAATCATAGAGATAATTTAAAGCTGAAAACTGATTCGGTTTCGGTTGTACAGAATCACAGTTAAAATGCAAATCGATAATTGCACAAATGCTGATTATATAGCAACTTGCTATAGAATATAGACATAGTAAAGTGTGTATTTATAACTATAATGTTATTCTTTTTAAATATATCTCCTCCATCAGAAACATTATTGCAAAACCAATTGTCAATAACTAAATCCAAACATTCAGAAATTAGAGCAAGGTTGTATCAAAAGAGGAAAGATGGTGGGAAAGGATTGAAAAGTGTAAAAGATTGTGTTAGAACCGAGGAGATGTCGTTGAAGGAGCATGTGGTTAGAAGTGAGGAGTGGATGTTTAGGTTTTGGGCCAATGTAGTGGAGGTTAGTGAGACCAAGGCTGATAATGTGAAACGTATAGATAGAGAAGGGGCAGACGAACTGGCTAGGAAGAAAATGCATGGAAGGTTCTTCTAGGATATAGAAGAAGTGGATAATGAAATGTCATGGCAATGGCTTAGAGCTGGGTTCTGAAGCTTTTGTTTGTGCAGCACAAGAGCAGGCATTAGGAACACGATTGTTCAAAGAAGTGGTTCAAGGAGAGGAATTTGCTGCAGAATGCCGGATATGTGGTAAGACCTCAGAGTCAATTGCGCAACTTGCAGCAGGGTGTAGTGGACTCACCAAGAGAGAGTACAGCAAAATACACGATCGCATGGAACTCTGGATATATTTGGAGGTCTGTAAGACGTTGGGGTGAAGTGTGCTGGAAAATGGTTTAAGGAGGTGCCTGATGAAATGAGAACAAGTGAGGATAGCAAGATAGAGGTATGGTGGGGCAAAAGTGTCATAACGACCAAGCAATTGTAACATAATCGTCCGGATTTGATCGTCATTGACAAGGTCTCAAAAAAACTGGCAGATTGTAGACTTCTCAGTACCCTGGGACAGGAATGTAAGAGAGACGGAGAATGAGAAGTGGAGCAATTATGCTCCATTGACCTTGGAGATAAGGCGTATAAAAAGGGTTAAAACACAAATATTCCTGGTCCTAGTTTGTACACTGGAGTAGTATCAAGTCGTTTGGAAGGACAATTGAAAAAACTACAAATCCCCATGGTTTAAGCGGCCTTCAAACCTCTATAATTATAGGTACCACCAACATCCTTAGGAAAACCCTTGATCTTTGAAGCGCCTGGTTTAAAACCGGGATTAAGGGAAATCCTCTGGAAATGATTTGTATCCCTTTCTCGAGAGACATTCATAAACGAAATCAGAATTATTATTAATATAAAAATGATAATATTATTATTATTATTATTATTATTATTATTATTATTATTATTATTATTATTATTATTATTAATTTTAGACATTAAGAAAAATAGCAAAAACTGTTGTCTGAGAATGAGTATTCAATGTCAAACCGATGGATGAATATCGTTTAATTTACGTTCAACTGTCATTAAGTGCTAATCTATATTAATCTTGAATTATGTATTGAATCGATACCATGATTCTTAGTTAGCGTCACCTTAACTGTTGAATGGACTAATAGATAGAAACTATATATATATATATATATATATATATAGTAATTTATGAAATATATATGGCGATTAAGTTACACTGAATATTCCGCGTTTCATCCACTCTAGGAGCATGCGCGAATTTTGTGGTTGTCCGTCGTTTTTATATACGCACCTTCTATTGAGATTTTAGTTAGCAAATCAGCTTTCTAGTATCCACCGCACCCTTTCTATCAGCCAATGGCATGCACTTATAGGACAGAGGCCCATTTGACCTCTGGGTGACCTGATTCTTTGTGTTTTTTCTATTTAGCCTGGATATCTAGTGTATTGACCTATTTTAAATCTAGGTTTACGACAGACAACCACAAAATTCGCGCATAAGCCTGAATAATCCTAGAGTGGACGAAACGCGGAATATTAAGTGTAGCCTCATTGCCATATATATATTTTATAAATTACTAACTAGCTCTACATACATATTGAGCACTTTGTGAAGTAAATACTTACAGTTTATGCATAAATTTATACTTTTGTATATTAATACAGAAACCACGTAGTATCCTTTAAAAAGGAACCTGAAATAGAAACTAATAGAGATGGTGTAAACGATAGCAGGGGGAGGGTACAAGAATCATCCTTAAAAATAAAAACAAAAAGAGGAATACAACTGCATTAGGTTATTGGGTTAGGGAACTTAATAGAAATAATGAAGATTTTGAATTAAAATTGTCAGTAGTAGACAGGGGAGGGAAGTATAGCTCTGGGAAATCCAAAAGTTTCAATCTATGTTTATTGGAAGCCTTTTACATAGTGAATTCTAAAGAGGAAATTTTTAATAAAAGACTAGATGCCACACAGGGATGTCTCCACAGGAAGAAGTTTCTGCTATCACGCCTTAAATTGAACTGAGGTATAACTTTTTGCAACAATAAGGATCCTCGTATGCTAGGATTAAACTTTAATGTAGAGTTAAATAGCTGGGAATGGTATCATCTACATGAAGGATCCAAATCTAATATGCAAATATAGTTGCTATTATTCTAAACTGGGTAAGAAATATAAAAAAAGCTCATCTAAGAATATAATTTTTCCATATCTGTGAGCATTTTTTGTATTCAGCTGAAGCAGTATTGGTGGTGAAATAAGTGATACCCTCTTCAAATCAATAAAACAAATTAACAATAAACTAGCAATTATTATTAAAAAATTAAATGAGCAATTTGGGAACTGGAAATTAATTCAACTGATTTTATCATCTGACATCTTAAGTTTATAGAATTCATGCTGGTTTATTTATTTACTTACTTTATTCTTTGCTCTAAATGCAGGGGTTGACATCTTCTCATCGGAGTGAAACAAATTTGGAGATATTGGGTGGTTTTGCTGTCAGAAAAAGTATTAGAGGATATATACCATTTTGTTTAGATACCCAAGAATACAACGCACAAATTATAATTTCTGGCTTTGAGGACATGAGCAACCTTATTTGTTAGTTGATTAATAAAAGATGTGGGGAGAAAACGATTTTTAAGATTAAAAACATACATATTTAATTTGTTAAATAAGCTATCGTAGCACGTTCTGGATCTGTTTGATTAAATTAATTATTAAATCATAGACGCTTTCTAGTAATCACTAGACCTAAAAAATCAAACGGCCTGAATTATCTCCCTTTAGATGTTATAGGAAATAAAATTGATCTTTTCCAACAGAATTAACTATTAGGAATTAACAACATAATTAGATTATCTCCCTTCGTTATTGTTTTTTGTAACGATATGAACACATATTGCATTAGAATGATAATGATTTTTACAACATTAAATAATGATAAATAGATTAGACTCCTTTACTCGAAATGATGTGTAAGGACTTATATATGTAATGCAGTCTTTTCTTTATTCTCATATTCCATTAAACATTAAACTTAAAATGGTCTTAAACCTAAGTACCAAAATAACGAAAATTTGTAAACATTACTTGCCACTAATACGAAACTAAAATTAACCGTAACGTTAATGCAAGTTTTTATGGCCATATTATAAATATAGAAATAAAAATTTAAAAAATATTTATAAAAAAAATTAATGAAGTGAAATAAAGAAATAGTGAAATCTAATTTAGGAACGAATGGGATATATAATTTTTTTTTTTTAAATGGCTAAGCGTTTTTTTGTGAAAACTTCGTGTGACTGTGTTATTAAATAAGTATAGGAAAATTAGATGATATATTAATATTTAAATGGGCTTTACGTGGAGGTTACCTCAAGGGTAAATATTACCCACATGCTTTTTTTCCGTTAAGGGAAGTTTTCTTTCTTTTTCTTTCGCTTCAAACAAGGTTCTATTGTCAAGAGTGTTTTTATTCATAAAGTCTGAAGAAATACGGGTTTTTGAAAATTTTCAAATGATATAATGTTTGAAATTGTCGACTGGACATGGAAACAATTGTAACGTAAAATGAAATACACTTTTTGTTTCCACCAATACCTTTTTTGAATGTCTTGATTTTGCTTACACAGTATATATATATATACATATATATATATATATATATATATATATATATATATATATATATATATATATATATAGGAGGATCCGATTTTTTTTTAATTTCTAAAGATATATAGACATACAAACATACAAATGCATAGAACATATAATATAGCGTTACTCTTATGAATACATTTTTAATTTTATATGTTCTATGAATATGTTTATGAATATGCAAATATGTTTATCTTTTCGTCAATGTCAACCCTGCTTGCAGACCTCACAATATTATGAATAAATTAAAATATTATTGTGATACATAAATAAACACTTTGTATGGCTCGTTGACCTTTTGGCTAAGATTAACGTATAGTACATAAAATAGTCACCATTATTCGGCATAGAACAGTTTTACATTGCGAACACTTGAGATTAAGTAAAATCGTTTAAATAATGTAGTTTGTAAATCGTTTAAATAATGTAGCTTGTAAATCGTTTAAATAATGTAGTTTGTAAATCGTTTAAATAATGTAGCTTGTAAATCGTTTAAATAATGTAGCTTGTAAATCGTTTAAATAATGTAGCTTGTAAATCTGAAATCATTGATAAACAGGTTTTATTCCTTTTACATCTTTTGTGTTACGTATGAAATCGATTTAGAGTAGCTTACAAATGTTTAGCCGGCAAATCCGACTTAACCTGGGATTCAATGAGCATCAAGAATGTTCCACACTTCTATACTTTCGGTGAAATCTAATCGATGGATAGCTTGCAGCTATCGGAAGTCAACGACAATGTGCAGTGAGAAAACTTCACCTCTCCGAAGTTACTCAGTCCACAATACATTGTTGTGTATATTGCACTGTAGAGAATCTACTCATAATTTGATTAAAATATATAATGGCTTGAATTACGTTTATAATGCAAAAGTAAAGCATCATATTTCAGTTGTGCTCTAAAGCAAAACATTCACCGCGTCCGTCTCATCAAATAACTTACTGTTCATTTTAGTCGCTGTGTGCGATGATAAAATTTCAAAAGTGCAATTGCGATGTTAGGCTGTATAAGTGTGTGAGCTTTGGTAAACCTCAAAGTGTTTTAGCCTTAATCGGATTTTTGTTTAGATTATCGATTGTCGGTACTTAATAGAGGCAATCCGATACAAAACTTATATAAGAACTTTGCCAGACACATGAAGTATATTGTGTACGATTTTTTTTTTTAAATCGGCGCAGATGTTTCGGAATCCATAGAGAACGAACTATCACATACGCACAAATATGGACACACGAACACAGACAAAATTCATTTAACATATAAATATAAATATATCTATACATAAAAAGACGTGAGTCATTTTCGGAGTTTACGTGCGTTTTTGTATTTGTTCTTTCGTGGAGACCAAAATAGTAGGCACCGAATAGCGTGTGTGGATTTTTTTCTCTTCCGAATATCATACATGCATATCTAAATGGTTTATCTTCTTTGTGCTTGTAACATTTGGACAATAAATAGTTTTATTTTCTAAGAAATTAGCAAACACTTGTATGAAACGTTATAGAAATTGTAAGCACGTCGATTTTCACGAAGGATAAATATGCGAAAATAATATGAAAGTCAGTCGCTCGACATTTTATTTGGTTCCGCATCATAAATCCGACACTGGGTTTCTCTTAAACATGTTGACGCCTAGCAATAAACTCGATCTTCTAATCGCTTCAAATTCTTTCGGTCTCATTTTCTGCCAGTTTCTATTTCTTCTTTTCGCCCTTTCCCGTTGTTTCTTTTCATTATTTTTTTCTCTTTACCGAATTCTTCCTGGAATCTAAGAATTTCTTTTCTTTCATCAGAAAATTCGCCAACACCCTCAACGTTTCTCAAGAATGAATTACTTAACCTGCTGAATACCATATTACGTTTTTTTCAAATTATATGATGTGTAAATGGCAAATTATAAATTAAATAAAGTTTATAAATGTGGGTCCCAAATTTAAGCACGATCATGTCAGTATAAAATTCTTTAACGCAAGATTTAAAGAACCATCGCGTTCCTTGTAAAATCTTTACCAAGAAGGAGTTTGATGAGAAAAAAGACTGAATTGAAAACATTGTACGAAAGACTTAAATGCTTAAAGAGAGATAGATAGAGAGAAAGAGAGAGGAGAAAAAGAAGAAGAAGAAGAAGAGAAAGAAAAAGAAAGAAGAGAGGGATTAATACCACTCGTAGTTGATGGTTGATCTACGGAGCCATATGAACTTAAATGTAATAAAACATTCCCGGGATGTGCACAGCCTAATTAGAACAATTGAGTTGAGCTAGACAGTAAGTCATGAAATTATAGTTATCGAAAATAAGCAAAAGAGAGTCTTCTGCGTTTTATAACAGAGGGAATCATGTAACAATGTATATAATTAAGCAAACGCATATATTTTTATAAGACGAACATAAACGCAACGTTTTGCAAAAGTGGTTAAAGTAAAGTGTTTTAAATCAAGTTTTAATGATTGTGCTGCAACGATAACATTGCAATAAGTATTGTTGAAACCGGAACGACTAAAGAGAAACAATAACTGTAAAAAATCACAAAATGAAGTTAAACGAGAACGGAAAATATTTTCTTGTGAACTTATTCAAGCACTACTTTTGGGGAAAGTTTCAGTTTTATAGGATCAAACTTTATAGTTGCATGCATCCAAATCGTAACAAAGTATTATTTAAAACTAATTTGATTATTGATGATCGATGCTGTATTTTTTCCGTTTAAAGTGCATATTAATTTAGAGATGATATTATTACATGTTGGTTGGCGAATATGTTGGCTTGTTAATTTACCGGATAGGGATATGTTACTGGGATTAAATATATATAAAGCGGTGTATCTATTTTACAATACATATATTTTAATATAAAATTCCAATGTTCTATTTCAGGTATTGAGCATATTTTAATCGCATTACGAATTTATATATATATATATATATATATATATATATATATGGTAAGTTATAAATATATATGTCGATTAAGCTACACTGAATATTCCGCGTTTTATCCACTCTAGGATTCTTCAGCCTTATGCTCTACCTACGTATTGGGCACGGTTGAAGTAAATACTTAAAGTTTACGCATACATTTATACTTTCGTAAATTAATTCATGTGAGTAAATGAAGTAGTTATATATATATATATATATATATATATATATATATATATATATATATATATATATATATATATATATATGCCGCCATTTAACTAAATTTTAGTTTAGTTATTTTTTTTTCATTTTTTCATTTTATTTTACTTTTCATTCTTTATCCTTTTATTATTACTACAAATTATCTAATATATTTGTATTCTGAAATTGATTATTATAGTCTTACAACTACTTACCTATACCCACCGCGTAACATACTCGTTTTACTCACCTCTGGTGACAATGTCCCGTGTAATCCACTCCACAACCTTCATTAATCCTTATAACACCACGCTATACCATAGTCTTCTTATAAGTAATGTTGGAATGACCATCACTTTTTTTTAATCCTACTTAGAATACACACTTTCGCCCTAAGTCATCACCATAATATTTCTCCTGAAATTATACACCGTCTCAAAGTGTTGTTGTAATCTCGGTTGGATCATTCAATAAAGTACCTCTTGCATAGATATTATGTCTTACATAACGACAAACTAGAATTACCACCCATCCACACTGCACCTCCCCCTGAGTTTACACCATATACTACCTACATTTAAGTTTAAGATAGAGACCCTATACACTTTTTAGCATTACACTCTATATCATATGTTCCTCCTTTATCTTAGAATTCGATATAACTCCCCCAACATCATCTATAATTTTGTTGATTCATTTCGTTCCTGATGAATCCTACGCTTGACCGCGGACTCTCATTATGTTATCTAGAATCTTCCCTACTCTTCTGATAAGAAGCAGTATTATGCTTCGAAATCTCTTGCCATAAAGAGTCCACGTAATCCTCCAACTAAATGTTTGTATACCCTTATTGAATAAACGAGCCATTCTATATTTACCAATATATAGTTTTTGTGACTTCATTTTCTATTCTTATTGTATTCCGATATATATATATATATATATATATATATATATATATATATATTATATATACATATGCATACACATATATATACATATATACATATACATACATATATATAGTAATCGATATATAGCGCTGTTTCGTTGTATCAAAACTCATCAGTGCGCCTAGACTAGCACCTGCTCCTAGTCGTTGATTGAACCTACAACAATCACTGTTCTTCGAATCGGTTCAAATGATCGGTGCTCTCAATGTACCTCAACAAGTGTCCATTTAAATAAACACTCGTTCACCGTTTTTACAGGGTTCGAGCTGCTTGGGAGGAATGTTTGTTGTTGCAAGTTGTAAGGTGAGTCATCAGGAAAGCCATGAACGCGATGCAAGAATGAGGTTTTTTATAGTTTTTGATTCATTCTCTAACGTGCCATTAAAACTAATATACTACATTGATTTATCTTTAAGTGATAAAATGCCTTTTGGTTAAAACTCGACATTAAATACACAGTCTTCATCACACCAGGAACAATACCGGCTGATATTGATTTGATGCATAAATTAAAGTAGTTACTAAAGAGGAAAATGATGAAACTTGCATATGTAGATGTGGTGGTAATGTACAGAAAATCTGAAACAATACGATTCCAATATTTTCCCAATTCCGATACAATTACAAGTTTCGATTCTGATTCTTTATAAATCTCTAAATATATTATTATAGTTGCTATTTTTTTTCAATTACCGTGCAAAAACGCCTATGCAGATATTTTCCTAAACCTAAAAACATACTTTTGCGGGATGATCTTCTGATTTTATTTTTATGGTGGTTTAAATAATTTAATATTTAATGTTTCGATTTTTCCAATGCTCGATTCCGATTCCGATTTCTACTAATTGTCCAAACACTAATAAATATATATATATATATATATATATATATATATATATATATATATATATATATATAGTGTAAGGCAGATATATTACAAATAGTACTGTCGTGAAAAAAATATATATAATGAATATAACAAAAACGTGTGTTCTAACTCATTTAGATGTTAAAGAAATTTTCAACATCTAAAATGAAAAACAAACGAAAAAAAACCCTGAAAGCAAGAGTGCTTTTGATAGGAGTTTGTGAACACTGAAAGTCTCAGACAAAAAATCATTTTATCATTTAATAATATTTTCCAAGGCATTTTCTGGTTTCAAGTGATTTTACTTTACTTACGAAATGACTTTTAAGATGTTACAACAAGTCTCCTATTTAAAATTATAAAATATAAATATACATAGAGAGAGAGAGTGCGTGAGTGAGCGAGTGAGAGAAAAAAGACATAAATATATGCACACACACAGACACGCACAGTGACACACAGACACACAGACATATATATACCAGATTGAAAATATTCAAAAGATTAGATTAATTGAATTCCGACTAGGGTCGTGGATAGTGCACACTAAAAGAGTGCAAATTATACAATATATTTTCCCTATGTAAATATAGCCATATCTTGCTGCGATGTATATTATTGATCTTATCAGGCAAAAACAAAAATCAAAATTTAAAATTTAGAGGGGAAAATATTTTGTCATGTCTAACGTGTAGCATGGTTAAAAAAATCTTATGATATAATGTCGAAAGTATAACTTGTAAAGAAGAGTTCCGTTAGAAAAGAAGGGGATTTTAGGAAAAATGTGGAAATGCTGTCTAAAGGTTGTAAGATTCGAGGGAAGTGAGAGAAATAGTATGAGAGAAGAAACTTTTAAAATGAATGGGGTTTCTGTCAGAGAAAAATGGGGTTTCTGTCAGAGAAAATGGAGTTTCTGTCAGAGAAAAATGAAGATTCTGTCAGAGAGAAAATGGAGTTTCTGTCAGAGAAAAATGGGGTTTCTGTCAGAGAGAAAATGGGGTTTCTCTCAGAGAAAATGGAGTTTCTGTCAGAGAAAAATGGAGATTCTGTCAGAGAGAAATTGGAGTTTCTGTCAGAGAAAAATGGGGTTTCTGTCAGAGAAAAATGGGGTTTCTGTCAGAGAAAATGGAGTTTCTGTCAGAGAAAAATGGAGATTCTGTCAGAGAGAAAATGGAGTTTCTGTCAGAGAAAAATGGGGTTTCTGTCAGAGAGAAAATGGGGTTTCTCTCAGAGAAAAATGGGGGTTCTGTCAGAGATAAAATGGGGTTTCTGTCAGAGATAAAATGGGGTTTCTCTCAGAGAGAAAAGTAGACATAAACAACAACAACAGGGTGGTTGCAAATGAATATAAATGAGAAGCGTTGTGGAAAGGTCGGAAAACAATATTTAAGACAGTTTTAATTAGATAGCTGGTTGAGGTAGGATGCATTTATTAATTGGAAGCAGTTTACTAGGTTAGGATCATGGTCGATCTGTCTTTCTCCAATTTTTATGTTTAAAATCATACGACAATTTTTTTAAAGATTAAATCTACTTTTTTTTTTAAATAAATAAAATTAATTAGAATTTAACTAAAAAGTACTAAAACACACTTTGTTTCAACCACTTGAAAAAAGAAAATTTAATCTTAAAACTATTGCTGTAAGATTCTAGACATAAAAAATTGCACGAGTGCTTCAAATTGGAGACAGACAGATCGACCCTGGCCCTAATTTGGTTAACTGCTTCTAATTGATAGATGCATCCCACCTCCCTATTTAACTAATTGAAATCTTCTGTTTTCCGACCTTCCCACATCGCCTCTGATTCATATTCATTTGTATCTCTTCCTTTTTTTTCTTTTTTCTTCTGTCTCTTACCGGCTACACGAACCCCTCCTTCTAAAACTTTCCTCGCTTACACACTTATACTCCCCTGAATCTGTATATATCATCCCTACCAAGAATTTTTTTTGAAAAAATCCCTTCTTTTTCTAAACGGAAATCACCTGTATACGTCATGCCTTCTACTTCACATCATACGATCTTTAAACCATGCTACACATTAGACATGGCACAATATTTCTTCCTCTACAATTATAAATGTTTATCAACTATTTTTAATTTTCAAATATTTTTTTACCTAATTTTTTTTTTTACCTAATTATAAAAAGTTTTTCAACTATTTTAATGGTTAAATATCTTTTTTACCTCATGAGATTAATAATGATCGAAACGGTCTGCACATCTCTGCAAGATGTGACTGTATTTAAATAAATAATATATATATATGAGAGAGAGAGAGAGAAAGAGAGATAGACATAAAGATTAATAGAGAATAAGTTATACGCCTGCAATTCTGTAAAAATATGTTGAACAAACAATTTATCGAAAACACGTTTTTTTTTTTTTTTGCGGATATACTTATGACGCGTTGTGAATAAGAGAAAAGCACCCATCAGCTGTTGCTATTGTAGCAATAAGAGTAACCTCATCACGCGAAGCGTTTGCTAAGGATATACAGACGGTTTGAACGACGAGAGGAGTAATAAACCTAAAACAGGTGCACGATAAACAGGTGTAGAATAAACGGGAATTGTAATGGTAACAATTTGAACGTGATTGGTATGAACAGTTGACGACAAGCATATTGAAAAACCCGGTGGTTGTCTTCGTGGTTTACTTGTTTTGTATTACAAAATCGGATTTTTTTCATAAACGTCACCACTTATCAAGGCCGATAGGCCACTCAAGGATAAGGGTTAAAGAGTGTAGAATAGTCAAAAGGACAATATAGTAATCGATAGTAATGGAAGTTCAGTAAATTTGTTAACTTAAGTGGAACGGCTCATTAGAAATTTGTTCATGTTGGACTTGAAGACAACCATAGTATAGAAAGCTGGAAAGCAGGATTTTATAGATAGCATTAAATATATATATATATTTATCTTCACAATTATAAAATTGTCACTTTGTGTCTGTGTGTGTGTGTAAGTTCCTCATACGTTCCCAAACAGCTGAGATTATTTTTTGTAGATTTCAAACAGAGGTAAATTATGTGTCTTAGATATGTTTTGTACAGACATTCATCCGATAAGTATCGAAAATCGAAAAATCTCTAAAAATAGTTTGTTTTTTTTTCTTATAGACGAAATTTCTACAAGGGAATTTTTATGCGTTACACCGGTGAAGGGAAATAATAAAATCTTAGCCAATCATTTCTTAAAAAAAACATAATTGTTAACATCTGGATATATAGCTCAATGGGAGAGCGTTCGACTACAGATCGAATGACCCCCTAGTATAACCCAGACGAACCTCACGATTTTATTTTAATTTTCCTATAAATATGTTCACCTTACGATAAAATATGATATACTATTTAAAATCGTTGCTAATTATTATTCGTTTGCACATTTTAAAACTAAACATTAATCAAAAGTGGCCATTCCAGGGCATTTATTGTCAAGCCCAAATATCAGCTGACGTGATACTGTAAACAAACACAAACGGAATTTGATGAACGACATTATCATTATCATTCTCTTTTTTTCCCCATTATGTAGTGGATATATATATATATCCACATATATATATATATATATATTTATATATATATATATATATATATATATATATATATATATATATATATAAAGCTGAATGTATGCGTGTGTGTGTATGTGTGGTGACGAATAGGCTCCTATACGGTTGACTATTTTAAAAAACTGATTTCATATAATGATAGAAGATATATCGAGACACAGAAATGTGTATGTTTGATCTGGCAGAACGGTGGTTCATTAAAATTGCGGGGGTCTGCGTTCGCGCCTGGTCCATAAAGTATGGAAATAAAAAATTAAAAAATTAGAAAATAAAAGTTTACAAGTCTTTTTGATAAAGATACACATAATAATACTTTGATAAGTATGTTTTAACTTAAATAGGAGTGTTATAATAAAATTGTGGGGTCTGCGTTCGCGTCTGGCCTCCATGGAATGGAAATAGGCACAAACTTTAATAAATACTTTTCATATCTATCTGCGTAAGTATACTTTGATAATTATGTTTCAGTTTGAAGAAATATGGTATAATAAAATTACAGAGTGTTCGTTTGCACCTGACCTCCATTGAATGGAAATATGTCACAAAGTTTACAACTCTTTACAAATCTTCCTATATATATATATATATATATATATATATATATATATATATATATATATATATATATATATATGCAATTAATGTCAGGGATTATATAATTATTTCCATTTCCATTTCAAACAACGTCGAAGATAACAAGAGTCATGACAGCCAACAAACTTGAAATCCAAAACTCGACTTCCTTCCTCCGCCATTTGGGCTCTTCAGTTTAACATATCCGAACTCGGAATTCGAAAGCCGAGCCTCTTGCATGCGAGGCAAGTAATCTGCTACAGGAGCAAACGCGCCACACACATGTGGGTCCCAAATTTAAGCACGATCATGTCAGTATAAAATTCTTTAACGCAAGATTTAAAGAACCATCGCGTTCCTTGTAAAATCTTTACCAAGAAGGAGTTTGATGAGAAAAAAGACTGAATTGAAAACATTGTACGAAAGACTTAAATGCTTAAAGAGAGATAGATAGAGAGAAAGAGAGAGGAGAAAAAGAAGAAGAAGAAGAAGAGAAAGAAAAAGAAAGAAGAGAGGGATTAATACCACTCGTAGTTGATGGTTGATCTACGGAGCCATATGAACTTAAATGTAATAAAACATTCCCGGGATGTGCACAGCCTAATTAGAACAATTGAGTTGAGCTAGACAGTAAGTCATGAAATTATAGTTATCGAAAATAAGCAAAAGAGAGTCTTCTGCGTTTTATAACAGAGGGAATCATGTTAAAATGTATATAATTAAGCAAACGCATATATTTTTATAAGACGAACATAAACGCAACGTTTTGCAAAAGTGGTTAAAGTAAAGTGTTTTAAATCAAGTTTTAATGATTGTGCTGCAACGATAACATTGCAATAATTATTGTTGAAACCGGAACGACTAAAGAGAAACAATAACTGTAAAAAATCACAAAATGAAGTTAAACGATAACGGAAAATATTTTCTTGTGAACTTATTCAAGCACTACTTTTGGGGAAAGTTTCAGTTTTATAGGATCAAACTTTATAGTTGCATGCATCCAAATCGTAACAAAGTATTATTTAAAACTAATTTGATTATTGATGATCGATGCTGTATTTTTTCCGTTTAAAGTGCATATTAATTTAGAGATGATATTATTACATGTTGGTTGGCGAATATGTTGGCTTGTTAATTTACCGGATAGGGATATGTTACTGGGATTAAATATATATAAAACGGTGTATCTATTTTACAATACATATATTTTAATATAAAATTCCAATGTTCTATTTCAGGTATTGAGCATATTTTAATCGCATTACGAATTTATATATATATATATATATATATATATATATATATATATATATATATATATATATATATATATATATATATATATATGGTAAGTTATAAATATATATGTCGTTTAAGCTACACTGAATATTCCGCGTTTTATCCACTCTAGGATTCTTCAGCCTTATGCTCTACCTACGTATTGGGCACGGTTGAAGTAAATACTTAAAGTTTACGCATACATTTATACTTTCGTAAATTAATTCATGTGAGTAAATGAAGTAGTTATATATATATATATATATATATATATATATATATATATATATGCCGCCATTTAACTAAATTTTAGTTTAGTTATTTTTTTTTTCATTTTTTCATTTTATTTTACTTTTCATTCTTTATCCTTTTATTATTACTACAAATTATCTAATATATTTGTATTCTGAAATTGATTATTATAGTCTTACAACTACTTACCTATACCCACCGCGTAACATACTCGTTTTACTCACCTCTGGTGACAATGTCCCGTGTAATCCACTCCACAACCTTCATTAATCCTTATAACACCACGCTATACCATAGTCTTCTTATAAGTAATGTTGGAATGACCATCACTTTTTTTTAATCCTACTTAGAATACACACTTTCGCCCTAAGTCATCATCATAATATTTCTCCTGAAATTATACACCGTCTCAAAGTGCTGTTGTCATCTCGGTTGGATCATTCAATAAAGTACCTCTTGCATAGATATTATGTCTCACATAACGACAAACTAGAATTACCACCCATCCACACTGCACCTCCCCCTGAGTTTACACCATATACTACCTACATTTAAGTTTAAGATAGAGACCCTATACACTTTTTAGCATTACACTCTATATCATATGTTCCTCCTTTATCTTAGAATTCGATATAACTCCCCCAACATCATCTATAATTTTGTTGATTCATTTCGTTCCTGATGAATCATACGCTTGACCGCGGACTCTCATTATGTTATCTAGAATCTTCCCTACTCTTCTGATAAGAAGCAGTATTATGCTTCGAAATCTCTTGCCATAAAGAGTCCACTTAATCCTCCAACTAAATGTTTGTATACCCTTATTGAATAAACGAACCATTCTATATTTACCAATATATAGTTTTTGTGACTTCATTTTCTATTCTTATTGTATTCCGAGATATATATATATATATATATATATATATATATATATATATATATATATATTATATATACATATGCATACACATATATATACATATATACATATACATACATATATATATAGTAATCGATATATAGCGCTGTTTCGTTGTATCAAAACTCATCAGTGCGCCTAGACTAGCACCTGCTCCTAGTCGTTGATTGAACCTACAACAATCACTGTTCTTCGAATCGTTCAAATGATCGGTGCTCTCAATGTACCTCAACAAGTGTCCATTAAAATAAACACTCGTTCACCGTTTTTACAGGGTTCGAGCTGCTTGGGAGGAATGTTTGTTGTTGCAAGTTGTAAGGTGAGTCATCAGGAAAGCCATGAACGCGATGCAAGAATGAGGTTTTTTATAGTTGTTGATTCATTCTCTAACGTGCCATTAAACCTAATATACTACATTGATTTATCTTTAAGTGATAAAATGCCTTTTGGTTAAAACTCGACATTAAATACACAGTCTTCATCACACCAGGAACAATACCGGCTGATATTGATTTGATGCATAAATTAAAGTAGTTACTAAAGAGGAAAATGATGAAACTTGCATATGTAGATGTGGTGGTAATGTACAGAAAATCTGAAACAATACGATTCCAATATTTTCCCAATTCCGATACAATTACAAGTTTCGATTCTGATTCTTTATAAATCTCTAAATATATTATTATAGTTGCTATTTTTTTCAATTACCGTGCAAAAACGCCTATGCAGATATTTTCCTAAACCTAAAAACATACTTTTGCTGGATGATCTTCTGATTTTATTTTTATGGTGGTTTAAATAATTTAATATTTAATGTTTCGATTTTTCCAATGCTCGATTCCGATTCCGATTTCTACTAATTGTCCAAACACTAATATATATATATATATATATATATATATATATATATATATATATATATATATATATATATATATATAGTGTAAGGCAGATATATTACAAATAGTACTGTCGTGAAAAAAATATATATAATGAATATAACAAAAACGTGTGTTCTAACTCATTTAGATGTTAAAGAAATTTTCAACATCTAAAATGAAAAACAAACGAAAAAAAAAACCCTGAAAGCAAGAGTGCGTTTGATAGGAGTTTGTGAACACTGAAAGTCTCAGACAAAAAATCATTTTATCATTTAATAATATTTTCCAAGGCATTTTCTGGTTTCAAGTGATTTTACTTTACTTACGAAATGACTTTTAAGATGTTACAACAAGTCTCCTATTTAAAATTATAAAATATAAATATACATAGAGAGAGAGAGAGTGCGTGAGTGAGCGAGTGAGAGAAAAAAGACATAAATATATGCACACACACAGACACACACAGTGACACACAGACACACAGACATATATATACCAGATTGAAAATATTCAAAAGATTAGATTAATTGAATTCCGACTAGGGTCGTGGATAGTGCACACTAAAAGAGTGCAAATTATACAATATATTTTTCCCTATGTAAATATAGCCATATCTTGCTGCGATGTATATTATTGATCTTATCAGGCAAAAACAAAAATCAAAATTTAAAATTTAGAGGGGAAAATATTTTGCCATGTCTAACGTGTAGCATGGTTAAAAAAATCTTATGATATAATGTCGAAAGTATAACTTGTAAAGAAGAGTTCCGTTAGAAAAGAAGGGGATTTTAGGAAAAATGTGGAAATGCTGTCTAAAGGTTCTAAGATTCGAGGGAAGTGAGAGAAATAGTATGAGAGAAGACACTTTTAAAATGAATGGGGTTTCTGTCAGAGAAAAATGGGGTTTCTGTCAGAGAAAATGGAGTTTCTGTCAGAGAAAAATGGAGTTTCTGTCAGAGAAAAAATGGAGTTTCTGTCAGAGAAAAATGGACATTCTGTCAGAGAGAAAATGGAGTTTCTGTCAGAGAGAAAATGGAGTTTCTGTCAGAGAAAAATGGGGTTTCTGTCAGAGAGAAAATGGGGTTTCTCTCAGAGAAAAATGGGATTTCTCTCAGAGATAAAATGGGGTTTCTGTCAGAGATAAAATGGGGTTTCTGTCAGAGAGAAAAGTAGACATAAACAACAACAACAGGGTGGTTGCAAATGAATATAAATGAGAAGCGTTGTGGAAAGGTCGGAAAACAATATTTAAGACAGTTTTAATTAGATAGCTGGTTGAGGTAGGATGCATTTATTAATTGGAAGCAGTTTACTAGGTTAGGATCATGGTCGATCTGTCTTTCTCCAATTGTTATGTTTAAAATCATACGACAATTTTTTTTAAGATTAAATCTACTTTTTTTTAAAAAATAAATAAAATTAATTAGAATTTAACTAAAAAGTACTAAAACCCACTTTGTTTCAACCACTTAAAACTATTGCTGTAAGATTCTAGACATAAAAAATTGCACGAGTGCTTCAAATTGGAGACAGACAGATCGACCCTGACCCTAATTTGGTTAACTGCTTCTAATTGATAGATGCATCCCACCTCCCTATTTAACTAATTGAAATCTTCTGTTTTCCGACCTTCCCACATCGCCTCTGATTCATATTCATTTGTATATCTTCCCTTTTTTTCTTTTTTCTTCCGTCTCTTACCGGCTACACGAACCCCTCCTTCTAAAACTTTCCTCGCTTACACACTTATACTCCCCTGAATCTGTATATATCATCCCTACCAAGAATTTTTTTTGAAAAAATCCCTTCTTTTTCTAAACGGAAATCACCTGTATACGTCATGCCTTCTACTTCACATCATACGATCTTTAAACCATGCTACACATTAGACATGGCACAATATTTCTACCTCTACAATTATAAATGTTTATCAACTATTTTTAATTTTCAAATATTTTTTTACCTAATTTTTTTTTACCTAATTATAAAAAGTTTTTCAACTATTTTAATGGTTAAATATCTTTTTTACCTCATGAGATTAATAATGATCGAAACGGTCTGCACATCTCTGCAAGATGTGACTGTATTTAAATAAATAATATATATATATATATATATATATATATATAGAGAGAGAGAGAGAGAGAGAGAGAAAGGGAGATAGACATAAAGATTAATAGAGAATAAGTTATACGCCTGCAATTCTGTAAAAATATGTTGAACAAACAATTTATCGAAAACACGTTTTTTTTTTTTTGCGGATATACTTATGACGCGTTGTGAATAAGAGAAAAACACCCATCAGCTGTTGCTATTGTAGCAATAAGAGTAACCTCATCACGCGAAGCGTTTGCTAAGGATATACAGACGGTTTGAACGACGAGAGGAGTAATAAACCTAAAACAGGTGCACGATAAACAGGTGTAGAATAAACGGGAATTGTAATGGTAACAATTTGAACGTGATTGGTATGAACAGTTGACGACAAGCATATTGAAAAACCCGGTGGTTGTCTTCGTGGTTTACTTGTTTTGTATTACAAAATCGGATTTTTTTTCATAAACGTCACCACTTATCAAGGCCGATAGGCCACTCAAGGATAAGGGTTAAAGAGTGTAGAATAGTCAAAAGGACAATATAGTAATCGATAGTAATGGAAGTTCAGTAAATTTGTTAACTTAAGTGGAACGGCTCATTAGAAATTTGTTCATGTTGGACTTGAAGACAACCATAGTATAGAAAGCTGGAAAGCAGGATTTTATAGATAGCATTAAATATATATATATATTTATCTTCACAATTATAAAATTGTCACTTTGTGTCTGTGTGTGTGTGTAAGTTCCTCATACGTTCCCAAACAGCTGAGATTATTTTTTGTAGATTTCAAACAGAGGTAAATTATGTGTCTTAGATATGTTTTGTACAGACATTCATCCGATAACTATCGAAAATCGAAAAATCTCTAAAAATAGTTTTTTTTTTTTCTTATAGACGAAATTTCTACAGGGGAATTTTCATGCGTTACACCGGTGAAGGGAAATAATAAAATCTTAGCCAATCATTTCTTAAAAAAAACATAATTGTTAACATCTGGATATATAGCTCAATGGGAGAGCGTTCGACTACAGATCGAATGACCCCCTAGTATAACCCAGACGAACCTCACGATTTTATTTTAATTTTCCTATAAATATGTTCACCTTACGATAAAATAAGATATACTATTTAAAATCGTTGCTAATTATTATTCGTTTGCACATTTTAAAACTAAACATTAATCAAAAGTGGCCATTCCAGGGCATTTATTGTCAAGCCAAAATATCAGCTGACGTGATACTGTAAACAAACACAAACGGAATTTGATGAACGACATTATCATTATCATTCTCTTTTTTCCCCATTATGTAGTGGATATATATATATATATCCATATATATATATATATATATATATATATTTATATATATATATATATATATATATATATATATATATATATATAAAGCTGAATGTATGCGTGTGTGTGTATGTGTGGTGACGAATAGGCTCCTATACGGTTGACTATTTTAAAAAACTGATTTCATATAATGATAGAAGATATATCGAGACACAGGAATGGGTATTTTGATCTGGCAGAACGTTGGTTCATTAAAATTGCGGGGGTCTGCGTTCGCGCCTGGTCCATAAAGTATGGAAATAAAAAATTAAAAAATTAGAAAATAAACGTTTACAAGTCTTTTTGATAAAGATACACATAATAATACTTTGATAAGTATGTTTTAACTTAAATAGGAGTGTTATAATAAAATTGTGGGGTCTGCGTTCGCGTCTGGCCTCCATGGAATGGAAATAGGCACAAACTTTAATAAAGACTTTTCATATCTATCTGCGTAAGTATACTTTGATAATTATGTTTCAGTTTGAAGAAATATGGTATAATAAAATTACAGAGTGTTCGTTTGCACCTGACCTCCATTGAATGGAAATATGTCACAAAGTTTACAACTCTTTACAAATCTTCCTATATATATATATATATATATATATATATATATATATATATATATATATATATATATATATATATATATATATGCAATTAATGTCAGGGATTATATAATTATTTCCATTCCCATTTCAAACAACGTCGAAGATAACAAGAGTCATGACAGCCAACAAACTTGAAATCCAAAACTCGACTTCCTTCCTCCGCCATTTGGGCTCTTCAGTTTAACATATCCGAACTCGGAATTCGAAAGCCGAGCCTCTTGCATGCGAGGCAAGTAATCTGCTACAGGAGCAAACGCGCCACGCACAAAACTGACACACATTAAGCAAACCACGGCGATATCCGACTATGGAATGAACCTACTTCGCCTCAAACAAAGGATGTGGGCATCAAACTAGCTATAACCCAAGCCAATGTCACACAATAGCTATTTTATACTCGCTAAGACGATGTTATTCAGCATGCGTACCTGGCGGGCAATGAGTAATAGAATTTTCAGAATGTGAGAGGTTATATAATTATTTCCCCAATTGTGTGTGGCGCGTTTGCTCTCCTAGTATGCTGGAGGTTTGAGTTTCGAATCCCGAGTTCGGATATGCCTAAGTGATGAATCCAAATGAGGGTGAAACTTTTGTTTCGGACTTCTGGTTTGTTGGCTGTCACGCCTCTTGTTAGCTACGACGTTGTTTGACTGCGAAATATATTCAATATGTTTTTTCTCTAGAGAATTGTCTGAAGAATTTGCTCTATTAAAAAATACAGTGATAACATATTTTTACTGTTTGTTTAAGACTAATAACCAAACAGATCTGTAACATATAGCCTCATGTAGAAATTTAAAAAAAAACACATGTGAATTAAAAAAAATCTGAATTAAATTTAATGGAATACACACAAACGCACACACCGACAAACACACACACACACAAACACACACAAACACACACACATATATATATATATATGTGTGTGTGTGTGTGTGTGTGTGCGTGTGTGTGGAGGACACTTGTCAACCTATCTACACAACGAATCTTCTATCTACTAACTTGCAGTTTGGTATATAGGGTATTCAGACATGTGGCAAAGATTTTAATCGGTTGTTAATCACAAAACCGAGCCGCTAATGGTTAAAATAGGAAAACTTGTACTTGAAAGTCAGCTGATTTTTATCTGTTTGTCAACATTTTTACAAGGTATTACACCATTTTCTAAAGATGGTGTCAACTTGATCCAATTTTTATCATACTTTATTCTCAGTCTTTGACTTTTTATTTTATTTACATGAAGTGAGTTGTTTAGAAAAAATATATTACTCGCATGAACATGTTTCAGTTTTTTTCCGTTTTTTACTTCATTTCTGTATAAGAAATTTTACGTTACGTTTAATACTGGGCAACGCCGGGTGCAAATTTATATAAAACTATAAATATATATAAATAATATATAATATATATATAAAACTGAAAATGTGTGTGGGGGAGCATACTTCGCAACCTATATACTCAACAATTCTTTATCTACAGAGAGTAATTTGATATGTAGGATATTCAGACATGTGGATAATTTTTTAATCCGTTTTCATCTGAAAATAGGGGTTTAATGGGTTCCAAATTGAAAAATTGGTAGGTAAGAATAATCTGATTTTTATATGTTTACAAACTGTTTCACGAATGCACATGCGTGAATAGTTACCATTACAGATTACTTATGTCATAAGTAGTCTGAAAAAATTTACAGGTCATTTAACGCTGGTAAAATAGTTAACGTACTTGATTCAATGCCTAAAATGTGGAGTTTGATCTCACCACGAGTATTTTTTTTCTATTTTGTTAGTTAGAAGTTGAAAGTTTAGAAAAAATCATACTCGCAACCCCATGTCTCAGATCCTGTATTAATTAAAATATATTATTTATGCATAACTTAGGACCGTGCAACGCCGATCAGCATGCTAGTATATATATATATATATATATATATATATATATATATGCCACACTAACATGGTTATTTTTTTATTTTTTTATTTTTCTCTTTTCCTTTATCACAGGTTTGTCTTTAATCCTGAATATTTGTCTTGTTTTGTTATCTTTCTCCTAAAGCTTTTTTGTCTATAACACTATTATTAACCAATACTTTTTTCTTATATTTAAAACGAGAAGAACAAAATAAGTCTCCCATGAAATGGAACATTTCCCAAATTATATTTGCATATTATCTGAACTCAAAAAACTGCTGCTTTTTTTTCTCCTGAAGTATGAATTACTTCTAGCTAAAGTTAATAAACCCTAAAGGTATTACTTCTTAACCAGCTTTTTAAACGAGTTAAAAATAACCAGACTTTTTCAATTTGATAAAAGTTCCATTATAGCATATTTATTATGGGGTGGAGCTGGAACTGTTTAACATCCCAGCTCGCCCTAAATAAAGGCAAAAAGTATCCATGCATTAACATGAGAGGGGAGACTATCCTTAAGTACAACCCTAAGCCGGGAATGGGGCAACGGACTTATACCAAGTAGATATTAATAAGTCCTTCTCACCTGTTTTTTAATTCCATTTTTTTTTCAATGGAGAGTAGATAATGTATGTGGATGTGTTATCGGCAGCTCCAGTAACTCTCGCTTCTCCTTTTTTGTCCTTCAGTCCTCATTTCCAATGAATGATTTTTCTGACAAAGGGTGAAGAAAAAGCTGCTTTTCAAGTCGGTAATACTTTGTAAAGAGTAACCTGAGATGTCGGAAAATTTCTGTTTCTATGTCTATCCTTGTGGTCATGTCACTAAGGAAATGTTTCATCTGGGCTGACGTTACCCGGCTGATAGTCAGGGACCCGAACCTTGGATTAACCACCAAGGTGGCTGTCCTATCAGCAGGTGCAAATACCGGGGCTGCTGTATTGCCATTTGGTGAATGGATTCTGGACCATACCGTAGTTTCTGGTAGGGCCTCCTCTTGCCATACTAGTGGGTAATTGTTACGGCTCTACCTTATCATGTGCCACAAAACAAAACAAAAATTATTGTCTTTTTCTCTCTTATTTTCCCTCTCTTACAAGCTCCAACCAAGTCTACCGAACTGCTTCACAAACCCCAAAACCTCAACAATCATGACAAATCTCCAAAAAAGAAACACGAGTAAACCTAGAACCACATCCTCCAACGTAGACCCCTACTACCAGGTGTCCTTCTCCAACATCAGGGGTCTGCGTTCCAACCTTCCAGAGGTAGAAACACAGTTACAGGAGACGAAACCGGACTTATTCTTTCTAAGTCAAACTGGCATAGGGACAAATACTTCTCTAGAAAAATTCATAATTAAAGGATACTCCAACTTAACATCTAAATCTTACCCCCAAGATCGCCATGGGCATGGAATATGTGTCTACATCAAAGATGGCTTTTCATGTGGTAGCGATATCTCCAGAGAATACCCTAATACATCTTATATGTGCTTCCGGGTTGCACTAGCTTACACCACTGCATTTATATTTGCCCTCTATCGCCCCAACAACAGTGGCGCTACTATATTTAAGAGCATATCTGAGAAAATTGACCACATCCTGTCTGCTATACCTTCGGTAACATTTATATTTGCGGTGACTTTAATGTCCATAATGTGGAATAGATGACCCACTCAAATAAAACCGATGACGAGGTGAGGTTTTGTCATGATTTTGCCATTGCCTATGACCTCGCCCAGATTGTTCACGAACCCACTGGTGTGCCCGATACACCCGATCAATATGCAAGTCTTCTAGACCTTTTCCTCACAACTTCCCCTGAGCTGTGTTCATGTTCCGTTCTATCTCCTCTGGGATCCTCTAACCACTCCGTTGTATCAGTTAAGATAAAAATGAAATGTAATACGTCTTCAGACGTACCTCTCCACCGTACTGTATATCGATACGCTATGGCTGACTGGGATAGCTTCCGTACATTCATATCTGACCTACCTCTGCATTCCATGTTTAACAAGGATGTGTCCTCTATAGTATCAGACCTCACCGAATGGTTTATTGTAGGCATAGACCGATTTATACCATCCAAAAAATTCCAACAAAAACCTAACAGCCAGCCATGGGTCTCCCCTGAATGTGCTGCTACCATCGTGCACAAAAATTACTTTTTTCCATAGCTACCAACGTAATAGATGTACTGAGACTAAGGCTACTATCAGGACTGCGAGCAACCACTGTAAAAGAATAATAAAACATGCAAGAGAGCTAGATGCTAAGTCTGTTAAATCAAAAGTAGCTTAGCAGCGGCTTGGTTCCCACCAGTTCTGGCAAATAGGAAAGAGTATCATGGACAGAAGCGAGCGTTCTATCCTAACCATTATCAATGGACCTGAGGTCATCTCGTCAGCATCAGACAAGGCCAGACTATTTGCCAAGAAATTTGCAGCTAATTATACCCTATGCGACAATGACCATCAACTTCCTGTATTTCCTCCTATAACAGAAAACACGCTATGCAACATACAAATATCTATGCGCGAGGCCGCCAAGCTAATCAAGAACCTTGATTCCAGTAAAGCAACTGGCCCTGACGGCATTCCAGTTATAGTCCTAAAAAAGCTCCAACCAGAATTTGCCCCCATACTTACAAAACTGTTTAAGCGTTGCCTTAAGGAGAAGTGCTTTCCAACACCCTGGAAAACCTCATCCGTATGCCCTGTATTTAAGAATTCAGGTGAAAAGTTATCTTCCTCTCAGTACAGACCAATAAGTCTCCTGTGTGTCATGAGTAAGTTGTTGGAATCCATATTAAATATTCAACCACCTCAACAGAAACAACCTTCTTAGTGACATGCAATATGGTTTCCGCTCTGCAAGATCTACAGCAGGTGTGCATACGGTTATATCACATAGTATTAGTGAATCTCTTGACAAAGGTTTCCTTTCCAGGGCAATTGCTCTTGACATATCGAAGGCCTTCGATAAGGTATGGCATAAGGGCCTACTTCACAAGATTTCCAGCTACGGTATTACTGGAAATGTTTTCTCAATCATTAAATCATTTCTCTCTGATAGGCTCATAAATGTAGTGGTTGATGGGCAAAAATCAGAGGCCCACACTATTAATGTTGGAGTCCCCCAGGGGTCCTTCCTGGGCCCAACTCTCTTCCTGATCTACATCAATAATCTCCCAAAACACATACTTAAATCATTCATTGACATCTATGCTGATGACACGACCATCTATGACAATACATCAAATGCTGTAAATGACAAAGTACTCTCTAATTCTCTCTCCTCTGATCTTGAGCACGTGGTACAATGGGGAATAGGTGGCTGGTTACTTTTAATGCATCCAAAACCAAGCTTCTATCTTTACATCGTCAAGGCTCTGATCCCCATCTGGCATCAATTGAAATGGATGGCTCTCGTCTTGGGAAGGCTCCATGTTTTGACAAGCTTCTGGGCCTGACCATTACTCCTCATCTGAAATGGGACACGTACATCAAATCTGTTGCCAAGGGCGCTGAGAAAATGGTGTGATCCTTCTATCGGTCCAGAAGATATCTCACTACTGATGCAATTCTCTATCTGTATAAAAGCCAAGTACGTCCAAGGATAAAGGATGCCACATCTGGGCAGGGGCTGCTAAAAAACAGCCTATCCTGCCTTGACAGAGTACAAAATAGACTTCGTGGTTTAGTGGGGTATGCCCTTTTTTCTTCCCTGCAACCTCTCTCCCACAGAAAAAACCGTGTGAGCCTGTCTCTGTTTTATCGTTATTTCCATGGCAGGTGCTCGTCTGAGCTCCAATCTCTTGTCCCCCCTCGCCAATCTTTCACGAGAAACACTCATCTGGCTTAAATTACTGTCAATAATTTCCCCCACTCTTTATCTGTGCCTAAATCCAAACGTAGATTCTATGAGCAAAGCTTCTTTCTTAGAACTGAACGCCAGTGGAACTCTCTGCCTCTTTCCTGTTTCCTACCTGACAACAACTTAAAGTCCAACACAAACAAACTGCTGACAAACCGCTCCCTTAATTAAGACACTCTATCAAATCCCCCAATACTACAATACTATCTCACTGATTACTGTACACGCAATAACCCTAAGACCTCAGTGGCCTTCGGGCCTTGATAATTGGTGACCCTCATGTAAAGAAAAAAAAATTCCCACTCCAACTAGTTTGTCTTCTCTCTGAAATTGCATACAACCAAGTTAAGTTAAGGAGAACAGGTAATATATTAACGTCACCTAAAAGTCAAGAATCTCACGAATTTAATATCGAGGCTAAAGTAGATGCGAAAATGAGAGCAACACCACTAGATTTTACCATTATCAGCTCTCTTACGTACTTGACAGTTTTCTTCACAGTTTGATGATACCTTCATATCATTTTCGATATTCCGAGGGTGATTTTACCTTTATCTTGCTGGTCCGTAATAGTATTCGTTCCAGAACAACTCAAACCATCTTTACGACCTATTTTATTGACGAAACAAACTACCTTGTTAATAATTTGACACACCTCAAATACCGTGGATTCAGCAATTACGACGGCTAGTTGTTCACATTGCGCGGAACAGTACGAAAAATTAACAGAACGCGCAGCTCAGCATTACCAATATTTCCGAAGCTTTTAATACGAAACTACCGGAAAGTTTTTGAAACTGGTAAAAAAATGGTATCTCGTTAATAATTTGACACGCATATATATATATATATATATATATATATATATATATAATGAGTAGATGGTAAAAAAATGAAGTGCTAGATAATGCTGTAGAGCAAAATATTTTTCTTTTCCGTTTTTAATCTGCTTGGTTAAACATGTTTCGATTTCCGAGTCGTGTTAACGATTCGATAATTTCATCAGATTTCATAAAAATAAGTATTGCGTGAAAATAATAAATATATTTTCTGTAAAGCCTTAAGAAAATATCGATCGGTAAGACTACTTGGCAATGGAAACATGTGTAACCAAGTAGATTAAAAACGGTATTAAAAACATATATATATATTTACATTAATATATCTATATTAATATATAGAGAGAGATTGATAGATAGATAGATAGATACATACATACATACATAAAAACATAGATGGATACATCGATAGATATGTGTCTACGTCAGTGTATAAAAATATTGACAGCAATATATAATATGGGGAGACTTAAATAGTGTTATGCATGAACAAACGTATACAAACGACCCAATGTCTTATTTAGATGCATTATATATATATATATATATATATATATATATATATATATATATATATATATATATATATATATATATATATATATATTCATATATATATATATATATATTCATATATATATATATATATATTCATATATATATATATATATATTCATATATATATATATATATATTCATATATATATATATATATATTCATATATATATATATATATATATTCATATATATATATATTCATATATATATATATATATATATTCATATATATATATATATATATATTCATATATATATATATATATATTCATATATATATATATTAATATATATATATATATATATTCATATATATATATATATATTCATATATATATATATATATATATATATATTCATATATATATATATATATTCATATATATATATATATATTCATATATATATATATTCATATATATATATATATTCATTCATATATATATATATATATATATATATTCATATATATATATATTCATATATATATATATTCATATATATATATATATATATATTCATATATATTCATATATATATATATATATTCATATATATATATATTCATATATATATATATTCATATATATATATATTCATATATATATATATTCATATATATATATTCATATATATATATTCATATATATATATATTCATATATATATATATATATATTCATATACATACATATTCATATATATATATATATATATATATTCATATATATATATATATTCATCTATCTATCTATATATCTATAAAAACAGAGATGTGTGTGCCACAGACGATTTCTGATTGGTTAATCCAATAATCACATCTCCTAAAAAACAATCGTTTCTACGCTCTTACCTTTACCATAAAATATTATGGCTTTATTTATTGTCCATCTTGGAAGGGTTTAATTTTTTAATAACTTGTTATTTACAAATTAAAAAAATACGAAACTATTATGCGAAACTAAACTACACGAAATACGCGCACACACGCACACACACACGTTCACTACCGTCACGTTGTTATGGCAACCAAACCCGCTGACTTCTTTTTCTCATTTCACTCGTGGTCTTAAATTAGATTCGAATAAGTTGCCAAAAAACAAATATATAACAAATAAATGTTATCAAAGGCAAATTTTTCGTGTTTTTATTCAATTTAACATGTTTAATCAGCTCGAAAAGCATACAGTGTTTACCGATGTATTGGAAAATTCAAGATGGCGGCCGATTCTCTCTTTAACACGGTAAGTTTGGAAAAAGGTGTAATAAATAAAAAACCGGTTAAAATACTGTTAAAAACTCGCTCAATATATGTTACCGTGACATAGGTTGACATATATTCGGCGGGTTTTTAATAGTATTTTGTATAGTTTTTTATTTATAACACCTTTTCCCAAACTTACGGTGTTAAAGAATGTGTGAGACGCCATCTTGAATTTTCCAACACATCGGTAAACACTGTATTCTTTTCGAGCTGAATAAACATGTTAAATTGAATAAAAACACGAAAAATATATCCAGTTTTTATCGGTTTTTTACCTTCTCTGCAGAAGTACAAAAAAAAAAAAAACAACAAAAAAAAAAAACGGAAGGTACTTTTACAGAATGTTAAACTAACCCTAACCGATGTTTTATGTTTAGTTTAGGAAAAGTCAGAAGAAATAAAAGTCATTATTGCATGAAATATACGTATTTAGTTGAAGTATTGTTTATGTCAATTCTTTCGAAGAAATTTAGCAAGAATACCTGTAAACCAGGAAATCGGTAAAATGTCATCATGGATGAATACTAGTCTATTATAATTTCTACCCTTGACAAAAACTTAGCCATAACAAAAGAGATTTATTGTTCAGATTGTTTTTGAGATTGATTTCTAAAAAGATATTTTATAAATAAAATCGACTTTAAAATTAAAGACTTAAATTACAATAATTGAATTTAAACATTCTTATTTCAATATTTGGCACATAACACCTGCAAAAATGATCACAATGTCAGGATTTCATTTTATTTCAGAATCGATGGCAAATACTAATATTTAACATTAGTTTATCATTTAAGCCGATAAAAAGCCCTTTTTTTCCGAGTCATAAAAGGATTTGGAGTTTCCTAATCAACCTTTCGGGTGCAGTTGCACGCTCTCAAAATAACTAAAGTGTTGGCTTTAAAAAAAATTGGTTCATTAAAACTAAACAGGTTTAGTTTTAATAAAAAAAAAAAATTTAAAAAAAATCGCTTTGGTAATTAGATATGTCGTATGGTTATCCCTAATCGCTGAATAAAACCGCTAACGAGTTGAATGATTACGACATAAAATTAAACTCGGGTTCCTGAAACGGAAACTTCGTTTGTTTTTGTTTTTTTCTTATCAATATATTTACATTGTTATTTTGTTTTCATTTTCAATCATTCGAACAGTTTTCTTTTTCAAGTAATCCAAGTTACAAAATTCCCACTGTTTACTATGCTAAAATCACAATGACTAATGTATACCTATTAACCCTTATCCTTGAGTGGCCTCTGGGCCTTGATAAGTGGTGACACCCATGTAAAAAAAAAAAATCACTCGAACAGTTTTCTTTTTATAATGTACAGTTTTAAAAGTTTAAAAACTATATAGTTTTTACTTCAGGAAAATTAATGGGTCAGTTTTTACGATGTGCCCTGTTTAAATACTGTTAAAAACTCGCTCAATATATGTTACCGTGACATAGGTTGACATATATTCGGCGGGTTTTTAATAGTATTTTGTATAGTTTTTTATTTATAACACCTTTTCCCAAACTTACGGTGTTAAAGAGGGTGTGAGACGCCATCTTGAATTTTCCAACACATCGGTAAACACTGTATGTTTTTCGAGCTGAATAAATATATTACATTGAATAAAAACACAAAAAAGATATCCAGTTAGGTAGAAAAGTAACTTATCTTGCCTTTGATAACATTTATTTATATATTTGTTTTTGACTATTTTTTCGAATCTATGTGTACAGTAATCTTGCCAGGATGCGGAGGAAAATGAATGAAGGGGGAGGGGAATAAAATAAAAACATTTTGGAAACAGAGTAAGTTTGAAAGAATTGCTTTGCACAGAAAGAAATTAATGAAAAAATAAAATTAAATTTCTTTTCTTTCTTGATTTTTTTTTTAGTTTTTTATGAAAAAGGAAGTCAAAATTAAGACTATAAAAAACAATTTTTATTAAGAGCGAACCTCAGTCGTCAGGTCTGTAAAAAAAAGACGTGGAATAATAAATGTTTTCTAATACAAATTGTTTTTACTTATGTGTTCATTTGTCTCTTTGAAGTTCGTTTGTTTAATATATCGGTTTGCAATATAATTTTGTCATTCTGTCAGACTCAAATTTTAAATCTATATATCTATAAAAGTTAAAGTGTGTGTGTGTGTGTGTGTCTGTGTACATTTCCCTACGAAATAACTCTGTCAATTTTTAGTCTACAGACTCGAAATTTGATATACAGGGTACTGAGATTTGGAAAAATCTATGTGATCGGTTTTTAGCCAGAAATTTGGCGATTAAGGGGTCAAAGTTCAACGATTTGAGCTTTGAGAACTCTACCAAACTTCTCCGACAATTTTGGGTCTACACACTTTAAATTTTAGATATAGCTTCCGTGGACATGAATCTAACTTAATAACTTGATTTGAGCCCAAAACAATAAATTTTCAGGGGTCATAATAGGGGTCAAAGTTTAAAAAATTACCCCCTTTTTTTTGCTCAGCATACACCTCCAGACACCCGGGCAACGCCGGGCACCCATGCTAGTATATATATATATATTCATATATATATATATATTCATATATATATATATTCATATATATATATATTCATATATATATATATATTCATATATATATATATTCATATATATATATATATATAATTTAAAGGAGATTAGAATAATAGTCTAAAGAGCTAAGTGTATCTTAATGTAATAGTGAAATTACTAGTTTAATTAAAATACAGGAAATGCTCGTTGTAATTTAGATATATAATAAGCTCGATAGTTAAATGTCCTAGAGCTAATTCAATATTAAGTAATGTGATTTATAATTTAAAAATTTAAAAAAATTTTTAAATTTAAAAATCAAAATTTAATTAAATCAGTTTCATAAGAAGGAACAACAACAAAGTCAATTATCTGTACGATCGTTTCGGAAATCCGTGCTTTTTATTTGTGGTATACATGAAGTCACGTAGAACAATTATACATAGCTTTTTTTGGTAAGCACGGTCTCCTCATCAGCAAATTTAGGAGGATTTCTATTGAATTGAAAAGACACCAAAAATAAACCTAGCATTAAAAGTAAGGCAGATGAATCTGAAAAATTGAAGTAAAAGGTTTGGATTTAAAATTTATAAGAAAATTAATAAGAAAATTGGTATAGGTTAGAGATAGAAATGAGTAGAAAAATATATATTTTTTTGAATTTACATAATAAATTTGATTTAAAAATATATAGATATATAATTACCTTTTGGGCTTTCTTTTTTTGAAATCAGGAACTGTATTTAAAGTAGTCATTTAGATGTTTGCTATAGCTTTTTATTTTATTGAATGATGAATTTTAAAAGGGCAACGCTCGTGCAGTAAATTGTTTCCGTTAGCGTATTTTGATTTAAAGACGCTACAGTTAATATCTATAGAGAGAGAGTATTTATTTTGCAAGTTTTTAAGGGGACATAATTGTCATGGCTTTATTTATTATTTGATTTACGAGTCTAAGGGCGGTAATTGGTTTAACTTAATTTATTAAAAAAAAAATCTATTTTTACTAATGAGTAATTTTTAATGATTTAAGGTGGTTTATATTTATTAAATTTAAACCAACGTTTATGATTACATGATAGAAGCTCGTGTCTTGAATTTACTAGTTTGGTTGTGCTTTTTATATCTTCATATTTTAAAATTTTTAGGGTTTCTTTTGTACATAATGTACAAAATTTATCTCCTGGTTTATATGTTTTGCAAGTCTCAATTATTTGCCATTTTAAGTTGAAAGAAATATTGCTATTTTTTAGTTGCCAAATATAGTTGGATAGAGTAGTTTGGTTTGATAGAGAGTTATTTTTAAAAGAATGTTTGTGCGTTGAAATTCTATGTTTTATTGGGCCAGATGTGGAACCAATATATATTACCTCTTGATTATTATGATTATTTTCCGTTAGGTCTATTGTTGGATTATAATGTGGTGGGTTGGTTAATAATTGATCGGTAGATTGATTTAAGTGAGTGTTATTATTTAATCTGGTAGTTGAGTTATGGCTGTTGATAGGTTCTTGTATATTTGGAGTTTTTGATACTGTGCAGCTATAGATAACATTTTTAATTTGACATGAGCCTTGTAGGGGACATTTATTTTTTCTTCTACAGTTACAGTCCGATGTATTTTGTATAGTTGCATTTTGTAGTTTATTAATTTTATTATTATTAGAGCTAATTATTTTCTGATGAAGGTTAGGCATAGTAGAGTAAGAGACTTTAATTGTGTTCTTATTGAAAATCTTATTATATCTATGGGGGGCTTTAAAGTTCTTATCTAATATTTTAAAAAATTCTCTAGCTATGTTTGTTTCTAGGTTTTTGGAATACGGGGGGTTGAACCATAGGATCTTCTTGTGTCTATTCTTACGTTTGCGGGTTTTAGTTTGTTGTTTATTTATATTATTATCTAATATTTTTTGTTTGGTTTTATCTTTTTTTGTCTCCTGGTTATTTTTCTTAACTCGTATACGGGAAGACATTGCCATATTATATGTTATTACGCTCTTAATAGGTTTATTTTTAATGCAGTTTATGTTTCTATCATTTTCATTTATGAATTTAATTTGTGAATTATATCCAGAGTTTTTAAGGGCTTCATTATAGTGTTTTTCATTTTTGGTAAATATTGATTTAGTAGAAGACAGTCTAGAAATTCTTAGAGCGATATTGGGAACTATTGATTTTAATATTGATTTAGGGTGGTTTGATTGATTGTGGACATATAGAAGTGATTGGTTAGGTTTATGGTATGGTTCAAAGGTAGAATTTTCAAGATTTAAGGTTATGTCTAAGAAATTAACAATTTTTTTATTAGGGTCGATTTTTATACTAAGTCCATAATTTTTAAATAATTTATGTAGAGCTTTAATTGCATGGTCATAATTTTTATTAGTAGAATTCGTTATGAAAAGTGCATCATCTCTATATAGCCCTCCTTCAAGTTTGAATTGTTTATGGAGTATACAATGTATTTCATTTAAAAGGAAAAGGCCAACTAGATCAGTGACCTGAGTCGAGTCCGTCGATCCCATTAAAATGTTGAAGTGGTTAGGGGTATTTTTCCTGGTCCAATATTTATTATCAAATGTTATTAAAGACTGTCTAGCTGTACTTATACAACGAAACAGTAGTGTATGTGGATAATTATATATATATATATATATATATATATATATATATATATATATATATATACAAATATATGTTCCTCTGTGATGAATGAATTGTTTATGCGCAAATTCAAAATGTGCAGTTAGCAAGCCGGTTTATCTCATATTTAAAATAAATTAAACAAACATTGCTTTGCTTATACATCGAACGTTTCGACATAATCACGGTTTCATAATAACACACACAGTTTTTTTTATCTTTTCATTTCCCATGGAATCATTTTATCAAGTAGATCAAAACCTGTTCGGCGTTATCAAAGTTTATTTTTTGGCAAAATGTATTGAGCATGTTTGTGACTAATTAGAAAAATAGATCATGGAATGCAACACCTTGTATCACTCCTGTCTTCATAGCCATTTTACTTTTGTAGTTAAAACTAGGATGCGTTACTTTTGAAACTACACTTGTACATACACGCACACGCATACATACATGTATATATGCATGTGTATATATATACATATATATAATATATACACACACACACATATATATATATATATATATATATATATATATATATATTACAGATGTTGTTTTTAAGTAATAGATATGCGAACGCTATTTAGTAAAATGACGGGACTACTTAGCTGATGCTTAGCTTTTTGGCCATGAGAGAAAAATATTGCTAAGATTGAGATGACACGGCGTTTTGAATGTTTTATCGCCTTGCTGACATGTTCTGATATTCAGTGACAGATGGAAATCAACTAAAATTATTTAATGTGAATCTACGAGTAGTATATGAAAACAATTTTCTCATATCGCATTTCTATTTAGGATAAAACCACGCGTCGTCTAACGGTTGGAGGTCTGCTTGAGAAGGTAAAATATTTTGCTACTTACTGAATTTACTGTCGGAAAATTTGATGGGCAAAAAAGCATTTAAAGTCAGTGTAAGTCAAAGAAAAACACAAATAACTAGTACTATAAACCTCATGAATACAACATACTAGTTGGTCTATTGGGTGTTGATTAAACACACGTATAATAACAGTTTTTAAATACACGCAATAAATCTGGTTTATATAAAACGTGAATCCAATGTGTGTGTTTATACATGTGCATATATGGTTTACTTTTTAACTAAGTTTATTTAACCTATGTATATTATAGCACACTGATAGGCTGAAAGTACTGTCATGTGGGTTATATTTGTTTTTATTTAGTTTCATGCTAAAGGGGGACTACATTAAAGCATCCTCCGTGAAAATTCAGGTATATTTAATTTTTGTAAAATATTAACATAAGATAGATTGATAAATATTCGCCTAACTGCAGTGACTTCTACAGTTCTACCGACTTTTAGGGGGGCATAATATGCACATAGGATCCCGTTTGTGAATCTGCATATTTTCAATTTGCACAAAATATGACCCCTAGATTTGGAACCTAATAAAGCAATATTACCTGCATTTCAATTTGCTCTTGACATCACTTAAGTTTCAGCCCTAGATTGTAAACGTTTTATTATATAAAAATAATGCAATGTTTTTTTATTCAAATAGGAATAAGCATTTTAGACATAATGATTTTCGGAGTAGGCTGCGGATTTTGATGTATTCTCCAAAGAAAAATTATATTCTAGAAACAATGGTATAAATCTTCAACATAAAATGCAATACTCTTTTCGTACTTCTTGTTATGTGCACATTTAACCGGATATTTTTGATTATAAGTACAGTCAAAGAAAAATGGTATGAAGAATGATTGTAGACCACACTAAATCCAGTCTCTTTCTTTTCACTTTCTGCCGTTGTGTTCTTGAGAACTGTTTTCCTAACGTAATACAAGATGCCTCCTGATGTACTTATTCATCTTGGAATTGATCCTGAGTGAATCCTCATGAGTCAACGTGCAAGGGATATTCATAAGTATATCCATTCAACCTTAGCTCAAATGTTTACAATCCAATTACATTCTATTCGAATCAAGAAAGTCAGATACAAGAATTTATTTTACTCTAATTTGTAATCAAGTAATTTAATCTGAAAACTTATTGATGTGATCACACCTATTTTGGGCGAAAAAATTGTATTTTCTGAAATAATTAAAAAGTTGGGATGATGTGAACGTTTTTGATATTTTGTTTCAAATTATACTTTTATAAGATGTGGCACTAGGAGGTAGAAGATTTTCTATCTCAATAAATTCGAAAGATTCAAATTAATATAATTTTGTGTTTTTAAATTTTATCCTTTTTCGCTAATTAGAACTTGTTCATTATCTACATACCTATTGAGTTTTTCTCGCACTGACATTAATATTAAAATACCAATCTTTCTATTTAAACTATTAAAACGAACTTCTAAATATACTCAATCATGGATATGCGAGCGACTTCATGAAAGTTAACTTATTTGCATATTCTTTATAAAATTGAGCGTTCTAATTAGTTATTATTTTTTTATGATTTCTCATTAGATGATTACTTTAACAATTCTACTGAATTCTATTTATGCATAGTTACTACATTCTGCATAATTGTGTAAAATTTAAGATGAAAACGTTCTGTGTAGGTAGTTGAAGTGTGAAGTATAGTATACTTGAACCTGCGGCACACTTTCGATTTGGATTTTATCCAGTAGTAAATGTTGTTAAAATACAAACCTATATTTTATAAATATTTTATATACGCCGCGAAGGAGATAATACTATAATGACAAAAAAGGGCCGAATCCAAACAAAGTAATACACAATTTGATTAGAAAGTATTGCAATATTTACTAGTAAAACCTTTTTTCTTACAAGCAAAAACTTAAGAATTGCATTAAATTAAGAGAAAAATAAGGGGCATTATAAATTGTACGGAAACTCATTTAATATTAAAATGAAATTCAAAACGGGAAAGCTGAGAGTCCCTGCGTTAAATGTAATTAAATATTTCGTTGTGTCATCTATCTATATATCTATAAAAGTTAACGTGTCTGTGTGCCTGTGTACATTTCACTACCAAATAACTCTGTCAATTTTCAGTCTAAAGACGCGAAATCAGGGTACTAAGATTTGGGAAAATCTTTGTAATCCGTTGTCGGCCAGAGATTTGGATGTTAAAGGGTCAAATTTCAATGATTTAACCTTTGAGAACTCTACCAAACTACTCCGCCAATTTTGGATCTAAACACTTGAGATTTGAGATATAGGTTCCTTGGACAAGGATCTAACTTAATAACATTAGCCAAAAAACAATAAATGGTAAGGGGTCAAAACAATAAATGGTAAGGGGTCATAATAGGGGTCAAAGTTAAAAAAAATTACCGCTTTTTTCGTTTTTTTTTTTTTTTTTTTTTTTTTTTGCTCAACATACACCTCCAAACACCCGTGCAACGCCGGGCTGGAATGCAAGTAGATTATAAATACGTCTTCTATTTACTTATAAAATATTAATATAAAAATAGTTACTAGTGAGAAAATATTTCAAGCATTAAATATTAAAATATTAATATAAACACAGTTACTAGCGATGAAAAAAATTCAAGCATTAAATATAAAAATATTAATATGAACACAGTTACTAGTGCAGAACTATTTAAACATTAAATATAAAAATATTAATATGAACACAGTTACTAGTGCAGAAATATTTAAACATTAAATATAAAAATATTAATATGAACACAGTTACTAGTGCAGAAATATTTAAACATTAAATATAAAAATATTAATATGAACACAGTTACTAGTGCAGAAATATTTAAACATTAAATATAAAAATATTAATATGAACACAGTTACTAGTGCAGAAATATTTAAACATTAAATATAAAAATATTAATATGAACACAGTTACTAGTGCAGAAATATTTAAACATTAAATATAAAAATATTAATATGAACACAGTTACTAGTGCAGAAATATTTAAACATTAAATATAAAAATATTAATATGAACACAGTTACTAGTGCAGAAATATTTAAACATTAAATATAAAAATATTAATATGAACACAGTTACTAGTGCAGAAATATTTAAACATTAAATATAAAAATATTAATATGAACACAGTTACTAGTGCAGAAATATTTAAACATTAAATATAAAAATATTAATATGAACACAGTTACTAGTGCAGAAATATTTAAACATTAAATATAAAAATATTAATATGAACACAGTTACTAGTGCAGAAATATTTAAACATTAAATATAAAAATATTAATATGAACACAGTTACTAGTGCAGAAATATTTAAACATTAAATATAAAAATATTAATATGAACACAGTTACTAGTGCAGAAATATTTAAACATTAAATATAAAAATATTATGAAACGAAAGCGCGTGTGTTTTACAGCATTACCATCCACACAGATTCCAAAAATGGTAAAAAAAATAAACAAACAAATAAACGCTACCAAATGCAAGATGATATACTCTAGATGCGTTTTTAGTGTCTTTGTCACTGTAACCAGTTCACAAACATACAGTTTAAGAAAAATAATAATTAAAACTTATTCAACGATTTCATTAATAAGTAATTAATGTATGATGGTTCGTTTTTCATATCGTTATGAAATTTCTAATTTTACTAATAATTAAACTTTAAAAAATCTTTCTTTTTTCCTACATGGCAAGAAATTGTATCCAGATGTAAAATTTGATGAATATATATTCTGAGCATCAAAATCATTCGAAATTCGAACAAATAAACAAACTACTGATAAAAATCAGTATTTTTTTTTTTGATTTTTCCTCACATTTTAACCATTTGTGACGCTCCGAATGTTTTCCTTTCCATTGCTTGTTTACCGTAGGAGCTCCACTCAACACTAGTTGTTTTTCACACAAAAAAAGTCTTTGGATTCTGTTAAAACCCACAAATGTTATCCAGGTAGGTAAAAGAGTAGATTATATTGCTTTTGGTCATATTCATTTGTTATATGTTGGATTTTTTACCTTTTTTCGTTTGCTGGTCTTTCTGTGAAATCCCCGAAAACGGTTTTGCCATAAAATGTAATCTATTCCCGGTTGTTTCAATGACGTCAGCAGCTTACATGACTTTATTTCTTGGGCATTTTTATTGCAGAGGGTCGGTATTCAGGAGGCCCTCGTTTGTGTAGCTACTGAATACCCACAAATATACTGCCCTTATGCCGTACTATCCCGCTGTGGGAGTATGAAATGGCAGTAACGCCACGTATTTGACTAACTCTAATTGCGATCATCAACTTAGTTGTCACAATAAAGAAACATTTCATGTGTAACTGAGTCATTTAATTTAGTTTTATGTATTATGCCATCAAAGTATATACTTAAAATACTCACATTACACAGGAGTTGTCCTTATGTTTAGTGGTCGTCGACATGTTGAGCATATAAAAAATAATAATCTATGTGAAAGTCCAATCGTCATCATGAATCGGATCGACCGAACTCATCCAAGACAAAGATGATCAATAAAAACTAAAACTCCACTTTATCGGTATAATATAAAATGTATTATCGTCATTTGGCCCGCTTATTTAAAAAGGGTTTTTGTCGTTGAATTAACGGTTCAATTTGAAGAGGATTTTGATATTTGGGCATACAAATGTTAGTTGGAAAATTATGAAGAAGAATGCGTCAGAAATGATTGGAAAATCGGTGTATTGCTTATCGCAGTCAGATGTCAAGGTGTTATTCCAAACTCAAGCTCCATGTTCTTGAATAATCTTTGCCTTTTTACGGCAGACAATAAAATATCCACAAGGAAAGCACACAATAAAGCTCCATCTACGTGGGCACGTAAACCCCACAGAATGACATATTCCAACAAAATCTGGTGATAGTTTGATATAATGCCCGGGCGTTCTGAGCTAGTGGTAATGACGCTTGGGAATTGAATTCATGACTAAACCTAGAACCATCGTCTAATGAATGCTTAGCTTAAAAACAATGCTTAGTTAAAAGCATAGTCATTGGCAATATATATATATATATATGTATATATATACATATATATATGTATATATATATATAAGTATATATATATATATGTATATAATTTTTCCCGTTCTGACATAAATATAAAAAGCCTACTTCTTATATGCGAGCGACTACATGACGATAAACTAATTTGCATTTAGCTTTGAAAAATGAGTGTTATTTAATTACTTATTTATTTTTTTATGGTTTCTTATTAACTGTGTAGAATTTAAGCTGCAAAATTTCTAGCATACTGAAATATATATATATATATATATACACACACACACATATATATATATATATATATATATATATATATATATATATATATATATATATATATATATATATATGAAGAAAGAGACAAAGAGAGGTGTGGATAAGAGAAATGGAAGAAACGCGGTTTCACGAATACGTGTAAGTAAAATACGTTTTAAGTAATGTTGACAGCCATAAAACTTGTGTTTCCTCCTTGCCATATTTTTACCCTTCATAATTGGGTTTTTGATCTGACGCACCTTTTGGCTGTTCCGCTTATTCACCATGTGTTGTCTTTTAATTGGCGTAATTTCCTTTTTTTGTTTAAACGCAACGGTTCAATTTTATTTATGAGAATTTTGACATCGGCATTTTACGAAACTGGACAATCCCATAGCTACACACAATGCAGTTGCATTAAACGTTGATAATGTCATCGTCATATGACTTGTTAAACTCACCACGCATATTCATATAATTTTAACGTGAATATTAATATATAATGCACATTTATTGATGGTGGTGGATTCGTATGAACGGACAAGCAGGTTTGCTGCGCTAGGAATTACTCATCTGCGTTCAGTAAATTAAATGGCGAATGGTTAGAAATGTGAAATGTTTATGAAAATATGATCAAAAAATAAAATATTTGAAGCAAAAAATAAATATATACCGTAGCCAATGAGGAATGTACTCACTGCTATCAAAGCTATAAGTACATAACAGGCCAGATATTGTGATAATAATTAGTTGTGACTAAAAATAGTACTGATATTAAATAAAAAATTATTAAAATTCACAGTTTCAATTGTATAAATTCAAAAATATTAAAGAAATAAAACGTTAAATAGTAAGTCATACACATGTTCATATGCAGACAATTCGATGATTAAAACGTGTCGTACTTGAGTAGTTCAAATAATATTATTACTTGTTTTGAAACGCGTTCTAAAATAACAAATTATAACTGGCATGTCTTAAATAAATACGTATATTGTCTTATGATAGAATGGAATCAAATAAAAATCCAATAACAATGATAAAAAATGAATTAAAAATTCAAATTTATTATTAATTAAAATAAATAAAAATAAGAATATTTACCTATTTAATAAAAAATTTGCTAAAACTAAATAAATCAAATTTTATTGTTTACATTATAAAACATGTAAATATTAAAAATTATTTTTCATTAAAAATATGACGATTTTTTAAAATAAAATTGTAAATGTTATTTACGAGTTATTTCTTGGAGTTACCATTCAAGTTCTGCTTCTTGTACGCCTTTTTAATTCGTTAATTGGACCCGATTATATTCCGTGTACACACTCTCCTTTATTATTGCTGCATTGTTTTACATCATCTACTTGTACTGAAAAGTCCACATTGAATTGTCCCGAAAACAGATAATAGATACGAGTAAGACAACGTAATTAGATTATACGTAATTCATTGTATTTTAACAGATTTTATTCATTTTCTCTTATTTTAACAATTATTTTTGCATAACTGTGATTCGCTTAAAGTAAAAAAAAGACCACATAAATGCTCTTTTAATTTGTAATATGCATAACACTAAATTAAAATAACATGCATTTTTATATAGTATACACTCAATTATATATATATATATATATAGTATACACTCAATTATATATATATTTTTTTTTATATAGTATACACTCAATTATATATATATATATAATATATATATATATATATATATATATATATATATATATATATATATATATATATATATATATATATATATATTCCATAGGCGTTTTTGATTTCGCATCAAATCATCTTTTGGTGAGAAGCAAATGTATGGATAAACAGAGAAACTTGATAAAGAAGAAATTTTGTTCTCACGCCAGGAAACTAGAGTATTCCGTCATGATGTTCTTAGTTGTCAACCAGCTAATTTAATTATAAGTGGCCTTCTATATTCACGGTGTATTAACAAATCTGAACCTCAGTTAAGGTGTTTATACTAAGTCTTGATGCTGGTTGGATGATGTTGGATGCCGTAAAATAGACTTCATTCGTGGGTGAACATCATGACTATAATTGACAAAAAACTAAAATAAAATGAAAGTATAAAGCCGTTATTTGTTTTCATATATTCTGAGACAATTTAAGCTCATATCACTAAAAACTGCCAGCATGATAATTCTCTTCTTATTTAGGCCGATGTAGTCGATGGCAAAATGCAAACGAGTTAATACGTCTTTCTACTGGAAATAAGCGTGTCAGAATTGAAAATACATGACACATAAGTTAATTTTTAGTAGAAATGGTTGTATAGGCGACAACACTTTTATCAAAACAGAGTTGAGATTGAATAGAAGGAAAAATATTAATAACATTAAACAATGTATTATGACCTCCTCCACTGGAAAGCTTCAAATGAATTAGATGACGTTAGTTTTATTTTAATTCTTTCATTTTCTTTGTTTGCTTTTTCGATAGTCAGATTGATCTTTTATCGGTCCGAACAGTTTCCATCGGGGGGGGGGGGTCGAATTTGGTTTGCTTCGTGAGATTCAAGAAAATACCTGTTTATGCTACAAATATATAACAGTATCGCGATTTAGATTGTTTAGAAAAATACTTATTCGAAAATATAAGGTAGTGCTGTGCTATTTCCATGTTCTCTCTAGGTACATCTTGAACACGTCTTTCATTGCTTCTGAAACAAAGAATAAAGAGAAAACTTAAACCATTTAAAAATACTAGATGCGTAACCGAAATGTGGTTGGTTGAAAGAATCTCGTGTAATCTAAAACCTACAGTCAGTGAAGTAGTCCCTCCGTTGGGCGAAGAATCATGAGCAGATGCTTGAGGTTATTTCATAGCCATCTGTAAAAAGAGAATAAATAATATAAATTGTTAATGGTGTATAATACAGCTCACTTTACCATTAATTGTGTGCATAAATTAGCAAAGAGAATTTAAACATTTTATACCGTTTTTACTTATAAATTATTTCTTAGTGTTGAGTTCATGAAACAATAAAAATGAGAACAACACACGGATGATCCACACCTGCGAATGCAAATAAAGACAACACGATGATCACAAAATGGACTATGAAGCAAATGTGCAAATATCTCAAACCAAATGAAATTATCAGAAACTAATGCTCAACGAAACTAACGGGTTCTAAACGATTTTGCTTTTATATATGAGCAGGAAAGAGTTTATCAAGCACTTAGTTATGTTTATGACTCAAACGTCTTAACATAATAAGATTCTTTAACTTTGATCTACTACACTTGTGTGGACGAAATCAACAATAATTCCAGCGATACTCTGCTCCCGATTAAAATTTTCTGACTGTCAACATCAGATAAACCGCATAAGAAATTCTTACCTCATAGATTTATATTGTTATTTTTATTAAATGGATACCACCATTTTTCGTTGCACGAGATGCTTGTTGGTCTGGTACCGCCCTACACGCGTTTCTTTGATTTCATAACTTTAATTTCATAGCTATTATTGTTTCGTATTTATCCTCTTGTTTTGCTCCTATTTTTAAGCGTTTCTCGGCGCTTCGCCTTGTTTGTTTAAAACATGCAGAAATTTACAAATTTGTTCTAATACCCTGTACTCTACACTAATTATATATTTACTATCAGTTAATTATGTTCCCAAGTTTCTAAAGCTGTAACTGAACTTGAGGATAATAACTCTCCAGATATCAATTTCCTTTCTCACGCGTTGTTTAAATTTCGCCATAAACTGCATATGTTCAGTGATTGTACGAGTTTGAACCGTATGCCAATAAGCAAGATCCGTTAGAAGCCAATCCTGGATCTACTTAACTTCAAATAAGTATTACTTATATAAGTATATTCTTTAACCACATAAAAACGAAGCTAAGCCCCAAGTAATATTATTAATATGTGGAAATTAAAGAATACGGATAAAAGGTATTGGCAAGTAGAAGGCGTATCTCGATTACCATATAATTTTTCTCTAGGATGTTACTGTCTGATTTTTCGCTTTACAATATTTATATGAATGTGATTTTTTAATATGTAAAACGTAGTAAATAAATGTACAAATATTTTAAAAATATTTTGCGTTTTTAAGGAGTTACAGCATCATTATAGATAACGTGTAAGTAAACGGAGATTTGGATTCGCAAATTCTTCCAACTTTTCATAATTCGTTCAAAACTAATATTTTCGATCGGTTAGTATAAGTTAAAATTCCATTAAGGAACATTTAACAATTATATTTTATACACACACACACACACACACACACCAACATACATACACACATACATACATACATACATACATAGATTTTATGATTTTTTAAACAAATTAAATAAGAGCACACACGCATATATAAATGTGTTTAGGATTATGTATACACATAGACATATGTTTTCAGGTTCGCAAATCGTCATCAGTATTATTGATGCATATGTTAAAAAATTCGAGTTCAAGCATCTTATTATATTTATATGTGAAAGCAATGTCATATTTTGATTTGTAAACATAGTGAGAAACGATGTTCCATTTTATATAATTTAGATATTGACTATTATTTTTCTCTATATATTTCTTTCTGATGTACCCTTCACACACACACACACGCACACACACACACACACACATATATATATATATATATATATATTAAGATAAACAATTTTGTAATCTTGTTATGATAAATGTGAGTGATGATTACTTGAGTGATGATTATTTGATGATTGCCCGATCCGAACCCCAGATCCATGTTTCGTTTTAACGTATGTTGGTTCAAACGTTTATATTATATCAGTCAACTTAAAAGCAATAAAGGGGGAAAAGATTTAACAGAGGACATATCTAGTAGGATTCCACACCAATCGAACGAAAAATCGCATTAGACATTAATTTGGCAATCTATTTCCAATTCTCTTAAAGAATTCACTTTTGCATTAAACAAAAGTATGAGAAATATTTTTACTCCGTATCCACATACAGATATGTATCATTCTTCTTTTACATGTTGAAGGATAATTGTTTTGCTTTCGAAAGATTTGATTATTAGACACGGAAGAACGAGATTACTAAAGCAAATCGCTCTCCTCATTTATTGAGTACCATCAGAGTAAATGTTGAAACACACATGCATACATAATATAACATATGATAATATAAGTATATAAAATATCAATATTTCAGTGATCGATCAAACTAACTCACCGAAGCTGATTTATAATCATACTCAAATATCGATTTATCCTTAATCTTTTGAAATCCGATTTATTTCTGATACTCCCATCAGTGATAATCCATAAAGTTGAATACGCTTGACGTCTGAATCATCGGATTTTTATGACTGATCGTAAATAACTAGTCATAAAATGTTCACTTGTGACGATTTACCATCATGAAAACTTAATGCGAACTGGCAATCTCATTTTACAAAATATTTTCAAACTTTTCTGATCTTCGCAAAACATAATAATAAAATTTAAATAAGTGTCATATACAAGGTATATTTAGTCTAACATATGTTTAAGAAGTATATGTGTTAAAGATAATATATCTGTACACGTGAGCAGGCGCATCTTTTTTTAGGTTTGATTGCGATTTGTGGTCAGATATAACGTATTGTTTGAAGTAAATAATTGATGGATTGGTTTTAATCATGTAACGTTGTGGAAATTTGAACTTTGATTACACTGTTGTCTAAGAGTTTTACAATAGATAAGTAATAATGCGTATGTAGTAATGTGTTTACTTTATTGTAAGTGGGATTTAAAAAATACGTTTCTAATTCCTAGGAAACTAATTAATTTCTTTGGTGCAACATAACAGGATGGGTTCATCTGTACACCTTTGAGTCAGACGTTGTTCTAAGAAACAAATAATGCTGAAACGATAATGTGTCGATACGTTAGGCTAAATTTGTCTACATAAATTTAAGTGAGCACTTTTCGCTCGGTATAGGTAAAAATCTTGCATAAGTTTGCATATTATTGTATATTTTTGTAAACGGATAAAAAGGTTAATTTAACGTAAGCAAATACCCCTATATACACAGCTACACTTTACTCATATTTGCTTGCAGTATCTCTGCCAAACTTCATGAAAACCCCAAAAATATATTACAGATATTTGATAACGGGGTCAATATTTATGTTTAAATTCAATGCCATTTATAAACCCTATGTATCGCTTTATTGCAGAGCAATGCTTTTTTTTAATTTTGAAATTACTATGAAACGCATAGAAGTGAAATTTGGTACACTGGACGAGCATGAGAAGTGCCTTATTTCCCTAATTTTTGTGGAATTTAAACAAATATTTTTAAAAGTATGCTTATTGTTATATTTTCTGGTAATTTTAAGTGTGTATCCCTTTAATATCGGTCTCCCAAAATGCCTAGAAATGGTCGATTGGCATATAGTGAAACTGAACGTTTTGTTGCAGCACTTGCAGCAGATAGTTGTAGATCTAGTAAAGGAGCTTGAGAGAGATCGAAGAAGATTGTCGTTATTCGTTAAAAATCCAAACATTAAACGCAGGAAGGACAAACATATAAGACAGTCAGTTTCTGTTCGAGATGTTCGAAAAATGCGCTGTCAACTTACCAAGCAGCCTGGCAGCAACAGTGTTGCTATATTTTACCTTCTGTGTCCAGAAAGAGACTCTTACACAAAATTGCAAGAAGCATTAACCTCATAGCAAGACTTTTTTAAACCAAACTCATAAGGAAAAACTTTTGGTGTGTGCCCAAAAAAACATGAAAACTAGCTTTGAAATACTCTTTTCACTGATGAAGACAGGACAACCTTGATGGACTAGATTGGTGGGCCAAAATTTGGAGTACTCTTGGATTCCTTACATCCATCGATTCCCTCGTCAACAGGGATATGTTAAGTTTTTGGTTAGAATAATAGGCGATGAACTAATTGGTCCACTTCAACTGCCAGAAGGTGTCAAACTGACAAGCCATTCTTATATTTTATTTTTAAATAAGCATTTGTCGCCATGGCTTGAATACATTCTATGAGCGCGCCACCACAAATTGATATTATGCACGACAATGCGCCACCAAGGCTACGACATCCCACCTTAAGTCATTATGCATTAGTTTAGAAAATTTAATGACATGGCCATCTTGTTCTCAAGATATAAACCCAATTGAGCAGCAGCTCTGGTCAATAATAAAGATAAAATTTTATGAAAGATGTCTTAAATTTTCATTGAAGGATTAATTTTTGAGGAAGATTTTGAAAGTTTCCTCTAGCATCACATGATCTCAAATCCGCCGATTTATATTATAAGTTGACGAGAGACGATTCAAAGTGATTTTGAAGCGGGTGACATATGTTGATAAATAAATATTTCATAAAACAAAATAATGTGAAATTCGTTCTTGTTTTTGGTTAATATTGTTACTGGGTATGTTCTTTATTTCATATAAATATAAATATAAAGTTAGAATATTGTTTTATTGCCGAAAATATACATTTTAGACACCTGCAATAAAGTGATACACACTTTCAATTACAAAAAATAGCAAAATTAGCATAACTGTCAAAATATTTGTTCAAATTTCACTTCTCTGCGTTTCAATTTCAAAATTAAAAAAGTATTGACCTGCAGGTTTAGATCAGTGCTATTTATTTATTTATTTATAAATTCGGTTTTACTTTTTCGGGATTATCGTTATTATAACGTTTTTTATGGCTATATTAATTTTTAATATACTATTTTGTATTGGTATGGTGATATCTGACAAACAAAAAATAGATTTGTTAGCCGCACCAATTTCCGAGCAATTCATTGAATATTTATTAAGCAGCATTAGAAAATATTCGCTTTTAAACAATTTTGTACGACATAAAATATAGTTGTCGATACAAAGACTGAACTTTTGCAAATTTGTGTGTCGATTGCTATACGATTTTTCATTTTAACGTGTAGCTGACATTTTTTCGTAATCTCTCATTCATAATTTGCGTAATTTGTAGAAATATAAATGTGTTCGGGACTCCAAAGTGTGAGTCTGTTAAAATTGACTTTAGTTATTGATCTAGGTATGCGCATAAAAATTGGATGAGATAATAATGCAAAATATTAAAGTTACTTGGTGAAAACAAGCATTGCTTTTTGGTGCTTTTTTTGGTTAATTCTGAAACTAAATCTACAACTATTATTTTTAATCAGAAATCAAGCGTTTGTACTCTTCACTGATTTTGCATGTAAATATTTGATATTAAAATTAATTTATTCGTCCAAAAAGTTGATAATTTTCTAATACAAATGTATGCATATAGGTACAACTATCTACATAGGGTGCGTTTTTATACAGATATGTCTTTCCTGTGAGGTGAAACAGTGTCGTAGTTCCAGTCGAGTTCACCCTGGGTCACTTCATAACTTTCCCTAAAAGAAATAATTGAGAATTATATGAACGATTCCACTCCAGCTATGAATAAAGTAGTAAGAAGTCTACACTCATGTTTTTGTTGTGCAACTATTTAGAAAGAAATCCTTAATAAAAAAATATTCCATGTTTATTTCAGCATTGCTCGAGACTTCTTCTACTTTACTAAAGCTATGCCATTTAAAAATGTATGCTTGTTGAATTACGCAACACTTGCTTCAATATAAACTTCTTATGCAAACACATAAAATTAGTGATTCCTCAAGACTTTAGGAAGGCTTACATAATAGCCACTTCTAAAACTGTAAAACAAGAGTGTTACAAGGCAACCCAATATGATGTCTGCCCACTCACTAACATGAAAAAGGAAGTTTAATCGACAGCATTACGTAATAGATATTTGATTGTAAAAAAAATAAAATCCTGGCTCAATATGCATGTGTTTTTGTTCGTTCCGCCTTTCCTATTCCGATTTGTAATACATTCCAGATTTTAAATGGCACTCCCTGGCCTGTTCGAGCTGCATAAACATCCGACAAATAAACACCGTAGTTCACTCACCTGCACGTAATGGTAGGCAAATAAATGACGAAACGAAATAAAACCGAGCCTAGAAATCAAAGCTGGCAAGGCAAAAAAATAAAAAAAGAAAAAAGCAGAACTAAACAAAACAATTGTTTGTTTGTCTCATCGAGGGAGGGAATTTATTAACGAAAACAATCAACCTTCTGAATAAAATTAAGGGTTTGGTTCCCGAGTTCAAGATAAAGTTTCTCAAATAACAATATATTCATTTGAATTTCAGAGTTTACATCATCAGACACAGGAAAATCAGAAACAAGATGAGAGTAACCCAAATAATACAAATCTTTTCATCTATTTCTGTTTGGGTATTTTCCTTAGTAAATTCATAATTATATTTCTGCTTTATTTCGACCGATATGTGCTCTGGACTTCTTAATTTATTGTTTATTTACGAAATTGGTTTTCCTGATAAAAAAAAAAATTGTTTTTATCTTTTCAATTACTTCTCTCGTTTTTATTGTTATTTATATATAAATAATTTCGACCGATATAATCCCAGATTTTCTTCGGGTGTATTTCAAATAAGATCACATCTGGACCTAATTCTATTAATCATCTAATTTTATTAATCACCTAATTTTATTAATCACCATGATATTAATCGGTTGAGGACAACAATAGCAGAGACGGTTGTATATATTGTCGTTCTCTGCCACTAAAACTGTTGCGGACATGGTCTTGAGTTTAATAACTCCAAGATGTCGATCGATGTCGAACAACTCGTTGATTACATCACAAAAGCACTAGACTTATTATTCTGTTTCGTGCATGTGTACGAAATCGGGAACATGCACGGAATTAACTCAATTAATTGAAGTAGATTGTTCTTGTTCTATCAGCCATGATCTGGTTTAATTGGTAATTTATGTTAGTCATAGGAATAATCGTTTCTAGATATTTTTCGGTTTAGAAGACTGTCATCTGCTTAATAAAAGTTTGTTTTTTTATAGAACTCGATCCAGACATAATGGTTAGCTATTTGAGATAGGAAAGTAACAAGAATGAAAGATTATCATCGAAAAACAGGAACTGCCTGTTGACTTCAGTGTTGCAAAGGCCAAGGTTTTAGATTGATCAGAAACTAGTCAGCAGGAGGAAACTTCTACAAGCCTGTTATTCTTTGAAAGACTCTACTGAAGGAGGAAGCAGAATTATTGACGTATTTTGAAAATAAACAAGAATGTTTTTTTTCAAAAGCAAATAATTTTCGACCGATCCTTGTGAACTTGTGAATGATGGAAACATGAGTATATATATTCTTGTAAATTACTATGTTATGTTTCTAATTTATACTGTTTGCGATTTCAGTTAGATTATGATTCAATTTATTATATATCTATAAAAGTGAGAATGCATATTTGAGGACACGTCTCAATCTATACACCTAAATAGTTGTTGATCTACAGAATTTAAATTTAGTATATAGAGTATTTGGATAAGTGGAAATTGTTTAATTTGTTTTCATTTTAAAAAATGCTACTAAGGAATCAAAATGTAAATATTGGTACGCGGCAGGGCATCAGATCTTTATCGGTTTTCAATGCAGCAGGGTCGTGAAATATGACGGCTTCCTTTCGTTAAGTATGCGTTTATTTGAAAACATTTTTAAAAGTCATGTTAAGCAATCTATATCGAACTTGACCCATTGTCTTGAGGTTTATGTTTCGATTTCAGCTCGAGTATTTTTTAATTACAAAAAAAGTGAACTGTTTAGAAAAAAACATAATACCTCCATCCACATAACTCTGTGTCTTTCCGTATTTTTACTTATTTTTTTAAAATGGTAACGTTTTATACCAATGGTATTTCTGTTTATAATAAATAAGGATTCTCCATTAAATAAAATATAATATTTTTGCATATTATATTTTATATTTGTTCAATATGTGCTAAGGTAACCTAATTATTCATAAGATTTCTGTTTAATAATGAATTTCAAGTAAGAGGTTTAGGATAGGGAGCCCTTGTCTTTTCTATTATACTTCTATGATTCTACGAGATCTTATTTCTTGTCACTTACCTTTTGTCACATTTTTAAATATATGTATGCATTTATTTCATTTATTTATTAATATTCTTATTTATTTTAATTAGTTTAGTTTTGTTTTTTACTTTTTATTTTTTTCCTGTAAGAATTAAACACTGATTATTATTTAACTTTAATTCATCTAGTCAGGTTTTAAGAGGGATAGTATTACTTTTTGTGCAAACAGCATTGTATGATTATGTGTTTTATTTGAAAAATTATCCTTATATACTATTAGATATTACTATATGATAATATTCAAGTGACCAGATGTTGCAGCGCTCAGGTTTCTTAGGTGTATATTTAATAGCCATTCCTAGTATTGGCCATTTTAATTTGTAGTCAGTTATTAATTCGTAATTCCCTTATTCTTTTAGATTAAGATGTTGATATATATATATTATTCCTTAATTGGAATTTTTTATTTTGAGATGAGCATTTTATGTTAATTTTATTTTTATTTCGGACTATTAGTCTCATCTTTATTAGTTGTTTTTTTTACCACCTGACGAAGGCCAGAGGAAGTTGGCCGAAACGTTGTGACCAATAAAAAAAACAACTAATAAAAGATGAGACTAATAGTCCGAAATAAAAATAAAATTAACATAAGATGTTGATGTTTTATCAGTTTTATTATAGGTTTTATTTTAAATGATGCTATATGGTTGTGGAATCTGTCCTTTAATAAACAGGTTTTGACACGTATTTTACAATGATTTCACATTTATATAGAACGCCAGAAATAATGTGCTTCCATTCAAAAGACATTCGTTTATTAGTTCTATATATATACAGAGAGTTTGGTGTTCAACTATACACTTTTTATTACATTTTCACCCCAAACATGGCACAGTACCACTTTGAGGATTGGGCTGTTTTTTGTCTGATTTTTTAATCACCTGTTTCGCGTTTTTGAAACTTATTATAGTTTTCGGTCGATTAACAAAGAATTTTAATGGATTTTTGTATATGAGCTGATTTAAGTTGCTTCATAAAAGTTCTTATCACGAATCTTGTACAATTCCTTATGCAAGTTGTTTTTGTTGTAAGGCGGAGTAAACCATATACACTCTCCCCATCTGTTTTTCTTTTTGTTTTCCATGATATTGGAGTTGAGTTATCAATGCCTATTCTAACTTAGCACACCAATTTTTACTTAATCGGCCTAAAGTTTATAGTTGCATCTCGTTGAATGGCAGCTTGTATATGACACATGTTTTGTTTGAAGGCTAAAATTGACAGAACAATTTCAAGGACACAAAGTTCTCATTTCTAATTTCATAAGAAGGTTTAAGCATCGCTCCTCTTCAAAATGATATCACTTACTCAGCTACCGCTAATTAGATCGACAAGGTAACTCTGGAGGTTAAAGCTGGTATAAAAATTAATAACATCAGATTCTTTCGTGATTATATGCACAGTGACCCAATCCATAATAAATTCTTACTGCTTGTTTAAGTGTCGGGCGAAGATTCAAAATAAAAATGCAGGTAAACAGGTGACGCCATTTACATTTTTAATGGAGAACCTTTTATAAATGTTGTATCTACATGCAAAACTATTGTGATTCGCTCGCACACAATAATAGCAGATAATATTGGTCATTATTTAGGAGAACTATTGTTTTTCCAGGATGTTGTTTATTTCTATTCAGGGTAAACGTATAATTTGGATTTATTGGATTTCGATGCGTATTTTTTAAAATTTCCTGATCCTAGTCGATTCTTTTTTATCAACGTTTTCAGTTTTTTCTTACTACTTAGTTGCTATGGCTTGCAATAGGCCACAAAGAAAACAGAACAACGGAATAGAGTTTAAACAATGTATTACTGGAACAACAACGTAAAAAGGTTACAACTGAAAAGAGTAGTAAACGTCACCGAGCAGGTGAGGGTCGCTTTGGTGTTTAATTCACACCTGGGATCAAAACGTCTATGGTTTATATAATTGATAGAACAGTCCATTTGGAGGGTGATTCCCCAACAACACCCCCATCAAAGCTGATTTCCGCGGTTGTGAACATCAGTATTTCTTCCTTTTGGGGCAGTCCACCAAGGGGTCTGTGCGCTTCCTCTTTCTGTCGGAACGTCAAAACAATCGCTGTCCTGCGGTGGTTCTTCTTGATCCTCGTAGAAACGTTTCCTGATTTGGTTCAGGTGCCTCTTATTTTGGAACTTTGGGCCCTGAATGAGGTATGTAACATGGCCGATTCTTCGTAAGATCGTACCCTGTTCCCAAAAAGAAACGTTATTTCTAAAATGCCTAAAATACACATTATCTCCGCTGTTAAACCTAGAAATTCTAGAAATGCTGTTGTGTACTATGTGTTTGGGTAGCAGTTTATCAAATACGGATTTTATTTTCCGCCCAAACATGATTTCTACTAGAGATGCCGCATCTGGTTTGTTCGGATTTCTCGTGATTCTGTAAACCTGCAGAAATTGCTGAAGGACCTTTTCTGTCAGTGTACTGGACGCCTTTTTATGCCCCTTTAAGCGTATCGACGAAGCTTTCGGCCTGACCGTTGCTTCTGGCGTGGTATTGGGGTGTCGTAATATGCTTGACTTGATACGTCTCGCAGAATTCTCTAAACTCTCTCGAGGTGAACTGTGTAGCGTTGTCGCTAACCAGGCAGTCTTCAACCCCAAACTGAGTAAACAATTCCAATAGAAAATTGATCGTTGTTGCCGTAGTCGTTTTTTTTTTTTTTTTTTTTTTTTTTGCATCTTAGTACCTCTGGCCATTTAGAGTAAGACTCAACTACTATCAGGTAGTAAAAATCCTCCACAGGTCCCGCATAATCGATGTGGATCCTCGATCATGGTTGTTCAGCCTTAGGTCAAGCTTTATATGTTATCGGTGGTGCTTTTGCAGCCAAAACACAGCCTTTGCATCTCTTCACCATGTCGGTAATATCTTGGTCATAGCTGGCGAATAAACAAAACTTCTCATCAGGCTTTTCATTCTGTTTATTCCTGGATGTCCCATGTGAACATCCTTGAGAATTCTTTTTTGAAGGGTTTGGGGGATGACAACCCTTTTACCGTATAACAGTATTTCGTCGCAACCAGAAAAAAATGTCTGAACTGGTTTCACCCAGTGCTAATTTCTGTTTCATTGTTTGAATGAAATCATCATTTAGGAATTCTGACCTTATTTCCTGCAGTGTGACCGGGAGTTCGCGGATAATATTGTTTATCATGGTTTTTACATCACTATTCATGTAGTGCCGCGATTATTGAATCTTCAAGAGGTTCCATTTTGGCAGGAATCAGTCTCGATAGTCTAAATAGGCTAGTTGTTTGGAGGGGAGAAATTGAATTGTAAAATTATAGTTCAGCAGAATAGTTCCCCATCTTAATAGTCGGTTTGCAAGGAATGTTGGAAGTCCTTTTTTTATCCACAAATGGATATCAACGGCTTATGTTCGGTTTGTAGAAAAAAATGTCTCCCGTACAAGAACCGGTGGAATTTTGAAACTGCAAATATAATTCCTAGGGCCTCTTTCTCGATATGAGAATAATTCTTTTCCGCTGGCAAGAGAGTCTGTGATACGAAAGCAATAGGCTGTTTCGAGTAATCCGGCATTCGATGTAGCATGCACGCCCCGACGCCATATTGACTAGCGTCGCTAGCTACTATTATGTCCAACTGCGGGTCGAAATGTGCTAGGAATAGTTTTGAAATCAGGATTCTTTTTATTTCTTGGAATGATGTCTGGCAATCTTCTGTCCACTCCCAGGCCTTATCCTTTTTCAGCAATTCATTAAGTGGTGCGCGCAATTTGTGTATATTTTGGATGAACCCCTGGTAATAATTTTCCAAACCATAAAAACTCTCCAATTGAGTTATGTTTACTGGTGCCGGCATTTCTTTAATAGCGGTCGCCCTATCTGGGTCTGGGCGTCTGCCATCTTTATCGATTATTTGACCCATGTATTTAATTGTTTGTAAAAAGAACTCGCATTTATCTGCTTAGATCTTACATTCATAATCTTGTATTACACTGAGTACTTGTCTGATATGTTTTTCATGTTCCTTCCTGCTTTTGCTCGGTATAATAATGTCATCAAGATATGCGATTGCGGTGTCCAAGCCGGACAGCGTAGTATCCATTACTTGCTAGAATATTGCGGGTGCCACCTTTACACCAAACGTGAGTCTTTCGTATCTGTACAAACTCCGATGTCTATTAATATAGAGGAGGTTAGCGCTTTTTCTTTTACCGGAATCTGTAGGTAAGCGTCGCTTAGGTCGATCTTAGAAAAAAACTTGACGCCATTTTATTTCGTGAACACTCCTTCTGGACTAGGTAATGGATTGTGAACATCTTCTGAGGACCCGCTGAGTCCGGTCGCGAAGTCGGCGCAACGCGACTTTCCCCGGACCTGTTCTTTACGTAAACTGCCGGAGCAGCCCACTCAATATATTCAATTTTAGCCAGTATGCGATGCTTTCTAACCTGTCTATTTCCTGATTTATTTTGTTCAGGGAAGCGAACGGGACATTACGCTTCTTTTTAACACCGGTTGTGGGCCACATTTCAACTTAAAATCTGCGGCCATTTTTGTACATTTTCCCAGGCCAGGAGTAAATACGTTTGTGAATTCGTTTTTAAAACAAGTTATAAGTTTCCCGTTTCTGCTGGGTGGGTATCTATTTTCTTGCAGAATATGGATATAGGAAGATCCCAGAGACGAAACTCCCCCATGCTGTCAGAACCGAACAGGTTCTCACTATCTTTTAGCACATACAATCTTAGTTTTTTGTCCCCCCCCCGTAAAGTGACGTTTGTAATTAATTCATCTTAAAAAAAAAATTTTTGTATCATTATGGCTGTCGCCGTTCTATTAGTTTTCAACATAGTCGGTTTTCGTAATATTTTCCACATTTTGATATTCATTATTGAAAGATCCGATCCACTGTCTAATTGCAATTTAATAGCCTTGCCGAAAATGTTAACCGTTATATATTTGCGTAGATTTTCATCTACGAAATCCTTAGTTCTGGTTTGACGTACACGGCTTCTATTCTGAGTTTCCCTACAGTGCGAACTTTTATGACCGATCTTATTGCATGAATAGGATCTTTTTGCAAAAAATGGGCAATCTCTTACCCAATGTATTCCACTACATCTGAGACAAGTGTGTCTTTCAATAACTTTGGGTACTCTCGATTTTATCGTTGTGTCAGATGCTTTCATATGGTTTTGAATTCGTAAATAAGTTCACATGCCGAATTGCGATTCCGATCCTTGGAAGTAAAGTTGTCCACTAGGTCTCATAATCTGTGTTAAGCCATTTTAGTATCAGAAAAGAAGAAAATGTTGGTCTAAAGTATCAATCCAAAAAAGCTTGGAATGTCAAAAAGTTTGCCGGTTACGACAAAAAATGGAATGTACGGTAAGTAGCCAATTTGAAGAAGTCTTGATAAACTAGCAGAGTTCCGCTCCGTGTAAAGATGAAAATTCATGTGCCAATGTTCTTAAAAGATTCATTATAATTTATGAAATGATTTCGATTTCTGATGTGGTTCCATCTTATTGATCAGTTGTTATCACTCATATTTAAATGAGAACATTTGAAAACCTGAAAATGTTGTGGCATGATAAAATCATTTTATTTACTTTGTTGTTGTTGTTGTTGTTGTTAAAGATCAAATTTTCTTCAATAATCTGGCTTTATCAAGGAGAGGTCAGTCCGATTAAGTTTCTTTTTCTCGTTCCTCATAATGTTGTTATAAGGGACCGAAGCCTCCCGAAAATAAAATACGTCTTGTATCAGTGCTGTTTAAATCCGGATGTGCAATTGCTTGGTTTAGGCGCGAAATTTAAGAAATGAATGTGAGTTTCCATTTCGTGTTATCACTTATCATTTTGAAACTGATGCAATAAAATTATCCAAAAGAACTCTAACAAAATAGTACAATAAATTTTTGGACCTGTAAAATAAGAAACAAAACTTGGCATTACGATGGGACCTCCGGCTCAGATAACAGACTTTGTGAATCTCTACATTCTTAAGGAAATCAATAGTCAAATACCGAGTATAAGAGGAGATCTTTATAGGGATGGCGCGCTATTTCATAGAAATGCCGAGGAAATAAATTTAGAAAGAATCAAACATCTGGTTCATAACTTCCTTAAATACATTGACTTAAAATTAACTATTGATATTAATTATAAGCTAGTATTTATTTAGTTATTACCATGAACTTAATTACAGAACATATAAACATATCATAAAGCTAATTAAACATTATTTTCTTAGTAATTTGGTAGAGACCGCAGAGGTCAATTTTTTAAAACTTTAGCCCCTATTATGATCCCTTAACATTTATTGTTTTGGGCTCAAATCAAGTTATTTACTCTCAAAGGTTACATCATTGAACTTTGACCCCTTCACAGACAAATTTCTGGCCGCAAACCGACCACAAAGATTTTCCCATATCTCAGTACCCAGTATATGAAATTTCGAGTCTGTACACTAAAACTTAACAGAGTTATTGCGTAGGGAAATGTACACACACAGACACACACACACACACATACAAACACAGACACACACAGAGACACGTCAGTTTTATATATATATATATATATATATATATATATATAAATATATATATATATATATATATATATATATATATATATATATACTAGCATTTCAGCCCGACGTTGCTCGGCTGTTTGAAGATGTATGTTGAGCAAAATAAAAGAAAAAAATCCGTCAATTTTTTAAAACTTTGCGCACAGTTATGACGCTTAACATTTATTGTTTTGGGCTCACATCAAGTTATCAAGTTAGATCCATGTCCAAGAAACTGATATCTAAAATTTCAAGTGTTTAGACCCAAAATTGTCGGAGGAGTTTGGTAGAGTTCTCAAAGATCAAAGCGTTGAACTTTGACCTCTTAACAGCCAAATTTCTGGCCGCAAATCGATCACATCGATTTTTCCATATCCCAGTGCCCTGTATATCAAATTTCGAGTCTGTAGACTTTAAATCGACAGAGTTATTGCATAAGAAAATGTATACACACAGACACATTCACTTTTATAGATATAATAGCATGGGTTCCTTGCGTTACCCGGGTATTTGGGGGTGTATGTTGAGCAAAAAAAAAAAAGAAAAAGTGGCGATTTTTAAAAAGTTTGACCCCTATTATGACCCTTAATATTTATTGTTTTGGGCTTAAATCAAGTTATTTAGTTAGATCCATGTCAAAGAAACCGATATCTCAAACTTCAAGTGTTTAGACCAAAATTGTCGGAGAAGTTTGGTAGAGTTCTCAAAGGTCAAATCGTTGAACTTTGACCCCTTAATCGACAAATTTCTGGCCGCAAATCGATTACATCGATTTTCCCAAGTCTCAGTACCCTGTATATCAAATTTCGAGTCTGTAGAATTTAAATTGACAGAGTTATTGCGTAGGGAAATGTACACACACAGACACACAGCCAAACAGATACACAGACAGACAGATACACAGTAACGTTCACTTTTATAGATACATAGGTAGATAGATATAGATATGATTTTCCATCTCAATTTTTATTCCCACTTCCTGACTTTTCTCATACATTGCCGCATTTATCGAACAGTCCACTCTGTGCATCTTGTGCGCTTTTGTTATAGTTTAAATAAAATCACTGACCAAATGAAACAAAAAAGAAACAGAAAATAAATGCCTTGGTATATATATATATATATATATATATATATATATATATATATATATATATATATATATATATATATGTGTGTGTGTGTGTGCGTGTGCGTGTATAAATACATTGAACTTTTGAATAGTCAAGTCGCTGCCTGATGATATCTGTTGTTTGATTGAAACAAGTGGCTATTTGTAGCAGCGGGATATGAGCATGTTTATATAACAATAAACAAGTATTATCAGTTCTTTTTATTGGGCACTATCTAACAACCTCGTTGAATTCATTAGTCCATTACTTTTGAATATAAAAAAACCCGAGTATATATATATATATATATATATATATATATATATATATATATATATGTGTGTATATATATATATATATATACAAATGTGCGAATACATAAATTCCGAACCATTATTATGGAGATCGTAAGGGATGAAAAGCTGACATTGGCAACGTTTTCATTGTTGTTTTATTTGTCATAAACAGTGTTTATCTTCATATTATGTTAAAAGTATGTGAGAGTTCCATAAAAGTAAAGAATTTATTTATGTTAGTGCCTTCTTGGCTAGTTTGTTTGAAGAGAATTATGCATAAAGGCGTAATTATGCATGTTTTATTTTTTTGTCTAATTGTGAAGTAACTGGATATTGATTTCAGGTTGCCTTCTTTTAAAGTAATAATTTATTTCGGTAAGTCTACATCGCTCGAAAAGAGCTACTTGAAACTTCTGAATCATTAAGTTAAAAGAATAAACATATCTTCTATGACAATATTGTAAACCCTAAATAAATATTACTTGTATTTATACACATTAACATCTTACTAATTTCGATACAAGTATGTCTTTAAAGAGAATTTCGATATAAGTATATATTGAAAGAGAATTTTTAACTTTACCGGTAATGCTGGAAATCGGTCCATTGTTTAGGAACGATTATATGCCTAATCATACAGTCCTATTTTCTTAGAATTACCACCAACTGTGCAGCAAGTGGCGCGGCAGATTTCTCGCTGATTAAGTTGTATGAAGACTTTTCTAAAGATATCATTCAACGCTGATGAACACAGGCGTGGCGTAAAAAAAACAACTTGTGTTGCATTCAACTTTTTCGGGTCGTGATGCGGGGCAGATAGAAAATAATCGTTGCATACTAGTACGTCTTATAACTAATATCAGCATGGGGATATGTTTTGAGGTTCACAAACGCCAATCTAGCTAGGAAACAACAATTTTAATAAAAACTGTTTCTTCATCGACAGCGAAATGCTCGCTATGTAGGCAGTTGCGTTGGCTTCCAGCGAGTTTATACATAAAAATGAATACATCACCTTAAAAGCAATGGATATATATAACTCATGGCTTGAGAACATCGTTTCCACCTCCCTTTGATTTTCGCGCGCCCTACCTTTGTTTTTTGTTTTAAATCTTTTACTTCGGTTTATTCCATGGGCGTGTCTTTAATCGCTTCGTTTTCCGTCATCCCACTTAAGAGAAGAATTTTCGCAAATCCGTTAAAACCTTAAAAATAAATATTTATTCATGAGGATATTATATATATATATATATATATATATATATATATATATATATATTATCTTTATAATTAACGCATATATGGTTAGGTATGTATATATCATATGTACCGATAATTTACGTGACCTTCTTTATGAATGTTGCCCAAGAATTCTGTATCAATATGTAGTCTACTTTAAAAAGCGTATTATAAATAATATCACATCTTCCCGGCAATGTATTGTTATAGAACCGTTGTAGTATTAGTGTTAGAGTGAAATATGACACTTGAATCTAAAAAAGATAGGAAAATATTAGAAATACTTACGTGTGATGGCAACATATTTTCGTATACCAAGATTTGTTAACAATATTCCTGTATTAAATAATACGTTTAATCAATTTAATAAATAATTACAATTAATCTTATACCAAGTGTTTTGGTTAATGAGATTTACCGTTTATTTTTGTTCGATTCGTATTTAACTTATTTATGGTAATTTTCGGATAAAGTACTTTTAAATAAGTATATACACTAGACATTTCTCTTATAAACACACATTATCTTTTACCTACGCACACAGATTATGCAATAATCTGCAACACACTTCACAAACTAGAAATTCCAACCAGACAACCCACATCACAAACTATAAAACACACATTAAAAACAACAAAACATCTCTAAAACAAGCCAATTTTTGATGAAGGCATATACACTCCTTCTTGCTAAAATTGCCGTCGTATTTACGTTGGTGAAACCTAATGTATCTTCAATGAACATAAAAAATAGCAATTCTTTGAATGCATTATTCTCTCATTCATTGCAGCATAGCAATACTTTTGACTTCAAACTAGCAAAAATAGTTAAATTTATTTAAAATAAACCGCAACGGATATCTCTTGAATCAACGCTTATCGCAAATTCAAGCACAAATAAACAATGTGGAGGTATATATCGCCATTAATAAGTAAACTCTTTGTAAAAAACATAATTTAATCTTAGACATAGAAAACAACTCCCATATTAATTAATACATATAATCATTGAATAAATTAATACATATAATCAATGAATAAATGACATTAAAAATACGCTCATTTGCTTTCAGTTACACATTAATATTTGAAAGACGAAAGATGAACATTTAACTTAGTTTGTTCCGTTTTTTATCTGTCTAATTGTTCGGAATTATATGTCCATGAATTCGTTATATATGCATGTATATATACGTATATTTCTATGTACATGTGCACGCATACATATTTATATATACATATATATACATATATGTGTACATGTGTGTATATAGGGAGAGATTAAAAGAGAGCGAGAGACAGTGTGAGAATTCAATCGATTACTATATAAATGAAAATATTATGTAAACACTAAAATGTTTTTTAATCCGCTTAAAAAATATTAAAATTGCAGGATTTTGAATTATAGTATTTCATCCTTCTGTTATAAGGAAATGCTTCTTTTTGTAAAAAACAAGAATATTTTCTACGACATCAAAACGTTTACTTAATTTGCTCCTGTTGGCAAGCAGAGGGATAAGAATACGTAAAAACTATCTGTATTTTTCACTTATAAATTCATAATATACAACGAAATATAACGAAAATTGTATGGTAATGTCCCTGAGATACGGATATGTGTGGGTATGGCATATTTAAGAGCGCTATGTAGGTTTGTGCTAGTGAGTATATATGCGTGAGTGTGCCTGTGTGTGCGAGTCCATTTTCTCTGGGACACTTGCCAACATTTAATCCGCCGTTATCATCCCCCGTCTGTGTGCGTGTGTGCGATCCGTTTTATTTGGATGTGCTTCGATTAACTGTTCTTTCTTCTCTCAAGTCGGGCTATGAAGTGAGATTGTTTCGCTGGTAGTTTTAATAGACTAGATCTCAGACCGCAATGTCTTAGTATATATTCGCTGGTGATTAATTGTAAACGGGTTTTGGTATTATTCCTAAATAACTAATCATTATTTGAGGTCTATAAAACAAAGAATAACATTTTAAATTTTATTGTATAGTAGACGTAAAATTGTGAGAAAAACAAGACATATTCGATAAAGCGAATATTTTTTAAATTTACGAAGTAATTGCAAGGGAGATAATACGAAATTTACAAAGGGGAGTAACCAAATGGGCCAAAACTATTTTAGTTATAATACAATGTGTAATTATTCAAACCGCGAAAGACACACACACGCCCACACATACACATAATTATATATATTACACAATACACTTACACCCCCATTTATATATATATATATATATATATATATATATATATATATATATATATATATATATTCTATATACGTAATCCCACGTGAAATTGTCTCCTTTTTTTCTTATATATTTTTATGTATTCCTGTTCTTTTCTCAGCCCGTTTTCACTTCATCAACCAATGAAATTAATCAGAGTTGAAAGATATGTGCTATGATTTTAGATCGTGTATCTCGTTTAAATAATAAATATAATCATAAATGCCGAAATAATCCTTAACTTCTCTACAAATGTAGACTTACACACGTTAACACAACCTATGAACCAAAAATTTTAAATAATTCGAATCTATTTTAAGGATGTTTATTATCATTCAGGATACACCACTTCCCCCAGGTATAAATCGAAATCAATAAACACGCTAAAACCTATTTATTTCTAAGTATTATTTTTAGAACGTGATATATCTTTAAAATAGATAAATTAAAAACGATATATATGTTAATCGTAATATTTTAAACAAACAAATTGCATTATTTGAAATTAACTCCCTTGGAAATTTATGAAAATAACATTTTAAAAAAGATTTTGTTAATTTATCTTTTTCATACTTCCTGAATTAACGTCTGTTAACATTGGATACATCATTGCGTATATATGGGAAAATCAAACAAGGGAATTGCACTTGACTAACATTTAATATATTTGGTTAAAAATAGTTACGCAAATCATTCATACACATAGTTATGTTTGGCCATTCGTTCTTTCTTGTGTCTATGTATATACATTATTTCAAAACACTCTTTTATATTATTGATTTCAACGAGAGTGATCCGTGTAATATAGATATGATAAATGATCAAAGATATTTACTCAGAATATATGGGCTCTACCTTTCCGATGTTGTTTAGGAGACTTTTATATTTTTTCTTTTATAACTCGTTATTTTTGTCAAATTGATTCTAATAGAATTTTTAAAGGAAAATATAAATATCTTGCTGTTGTTTTAAAATTATATAAATTGAATTCAATTATTTTGAAACTGTTATTCTATATTGAAAGTTTTGAGCAAATAGATTTGTAAATTTTCAATGTAATGTTTTGCTAAGAACTTTCAACCAGGAATACTTATCTATTCGACAGTTTAAATGTTCCAAATTTCTTAATTTATGTTAATGAGGCATGGACTCGTTCTTTTATTTCAAGTTATTATTCTTGGAAACGCTTCCGGTTTTATTAAAATTGTTGCATTTGTAAAAGATATAACTTTTTGAAGTTCGGTTTAGTACTTTAGACTAACTCGTTTATTTTTGTTGTTCTTGTTGTTTATATCTTAACAAAAGTATCTACTATTAGTAAATAAGGTAAAAATATAACACGTCAGTTACGTAAAGATTAAAAAAACATATGCGCAGATATACGAGTAGTGTTAAAGATTTTCATTCTGAAATTCACCAGTTGGATTAGAGTGATTATTGGGACTAGTGTTCACACCTTGGATTTTATTCTCACAACGTTTTGCCCGATTAAACGTTCGATTTTCTTCTTGTGTAACTCGGAATAAATAAAACGTTTTCTTCAAAATTGCATACAGACTCTCAATTTCGATAGAAGATTCCAGAGTTTGACAAATATAGCTGCAGAATGCCAGAATCGACAGAATCTTTGCAAGAATAGCATCAAGGATAAAACTGTTTTTCAAATAATCGAGACAATGCGAATCATGGCTGTATGAGATTAAAATTCTGCTTGTAAATTCCTATTATATCCTGATAAAAAGACTTTAATTTAACATGGGTTTTACTAATAGTAGGGCTGGTATATAATAAAGCTGTACGTCGCTGCAAAGGTTCATTAATATTTGGGAAATTCTTCAACTCAATAAATATGCGTGCAGTTCTTAGTTTGAAAAAAAAACATAACAAGTTTTGCATTCATGTGCATGCTAAGTAATAAATTATTCAAACGTGTCGCCATACTCAATAACTTTTATCTGATTTTTAACACACTACTTTTGTGGGGTTTAGTGTAAATAGATATAGATGCAGAAGAATGTTAAATCGTCTTGAACTGGAAAAACACCGGAGACGGACAATAGCAAAATTAAAATAACGGATATTAAAAAGAGAGAGTATGAAGTAGGGAGAGAGAGAGAGAGAGAGAGAGGGGGGGGAATAAGGAGGAAACAGGGTAGAAGAAATATGTGAACTAAGAGAGAAGAAAACGCGTTGAAACACATGCGTAAATAGGCACATATATACTAATAAGACGGTCTGATATAGTTTTTTTTTTCTTTTTTTTTTACTCTATTTGGTATTTGTATGTTCCGCGTTCCTTTGCAAACTTTTTGAACTTTGGAATATAGTTATATCGAATTCGTAAATTTACTTACAAGAATTTCGAATTGAAGCCTTTATGTATGGGATTTTTCTAGTTCCTTCACCCATTTCCTAGTAGTAATTTTAGGTAATTAATAATTATTTGTTCCTATCGGCTGGGCTAATGATTCACCTTCAATCACTAAAAAACTGTTATTTACAACTGAATATACTTAGAACCTTTATCCATTTTCCTACAGGTACATGAGGCAAAATAATATGTATTATTTTATGCATAAACAAGAGTAATGATTTAGACTTTATAAGTGCACATGCTTTTGTATGATATATGTATATATATATATTTATATATATATATATTTATATATATACATGTATATACATATATAAATATATATACATATATATACAGTATATATATATATATATATATATATATATATATATATATATTTAACTTTATTAAACATTCTAAAATCACAAAAGTGTTCACTTACTTCATATTGTTTTATTGGTACGCCTTACACGAGTATCATTGGATTGCATGAATATACCAAACAAATCATCAGTTAATTTCCTAAGAAAACTATACATTTTTCCCTTGAATTACGAAGGATAACTTATATTAAAACGAAGCGGAATCTAACAGAAATCACGAGAGAAAACATAAAAAAACATACACATTTAAATGTCAAATAAGAACAATATTAACACATAACGATGTGAAAATGTTTTTACGTTGATTCAGTCCATACAAGACACAATATTTGAATCAATAGTTGTTGTTTTAGGGTTCAATCTGTCAACACTTACACAAATATCACCAAAGCATTAGGTGTTAATCTGGGGACAACCAAATAGCAGCAGACATCTATTTCGATAACAGAGTTTACGAGAACATTTGGTACAAACAAAGATATGTTGTCGCTTGGTCGACCTAGATGAGACTGAAGTGATCAATTGCTGAAGTTTGATTGCCATTAAATGTTTTATATGATATATAATTATTATTATTATTATTATTATTATTATTATTATTATTATTATTATTATTATTATTATTATTATAATAAATTTAACAACTGGCACGTGTTTCGTCAGCTACAACTCATCTAAGTGGCTGAATCTAGCGGGATTCGAAATCAGGACCCCATAGACAGAAGCATACACCCCTATCATCAGGCTATCTTGCACGACTGTTGGAATGTATCGCGTTTTATGTAGATGTTATGTGTTTTTGTTTTTGCGATACTTGTTTTGTTTCTAATGGATACATTTCGGCAGTCTTGCGAGATAACCTCATGATAGAGGTGTAAGCTTCTGTCAATGATATCCTGGTTTCAAATCTTGCTAGATTCAGCCACTCTGATGAGTTCTAGATGGCGTTAAACGTGTCGATGGATAATTATATTTAAAAAATAATACATATGTCGCTCCCCATGTTGAGCAACCAAGTTGCTCAAAGGGAAAATTATTCCCAACTCGCATTTAGATAAAAATGCACTTTCGTATAATTCATTTCCAAACAAGTATCGGAAAACAAAATGGCATCTACATAAAACGCGTAGTCACGAAAGGTAGAGAAAGAGAGAGATTTAAATAAAACAGTTTACGCTTTGATTTGCATAAAATGCTGACTGAATAAATTACGATAACAATATAAAACGAATTGTAACATATTTTTGAAAGAACACTTTCTCTATGGAATGTCAAAAGGAGTCTACAATTCGTTACTTAATCTGAAAGTATATTTACGAGAGTTCGACAGAATGTTTTATGAACTATCAAATATAATATGGTGTTGAATGGCGTTTCAAAACTAAGATATGTAATCGAGATTAAAAAAAAAACAGGTAATAAGACAAAAATATAAGACGGGTCTCTGACTCAAACCTTGTTTATGAGTGACGTTGCAAATCCGATGAGACGAGCGTATTATGTACAGTTCTATTGTTACATACTTACACAAACACCCGTATCGCTCACACAGTTTTACACCGTTTATTTTTTATTCTGCTATTTATTCATATTTCCCTATTTCTTTGACGATTATATCTTTCAAAGTTAGATTTATACACTCCATACCAACTATTATTCATGCAGTTTTTCAGAAAGTATCTATTAAATGTCTTTACATTTTTCAAGTAGTTTCTCAAAACACAGTATTTTGCACAGGAGATCAATTGTAATTTTAAACTTACATTGTCTACTTCTACAGCCCGCAGTGTAACTGGACATTGTTCTAATATGGTAACTTTTTAGCCAAATCACCGCATATTACTTCATATATACATCATTACTATTGCCAATATAGCATGCTCAATTTCCAAATTTTAAGCAAAACCGACACCACGATTATAGTATAATATAATATATTAATAGTCATTTTCAATATTCATTCGCTCGCGTACCGGTGCCCCCGTTTATATTCGAATGCAATCAAGACCACACTCTCAATAATTCAGATTACTAGTTAATAAATATAGCCCTTATTTCCGAAGTATTTATTATAAAAATACATTATAAATATGAAAATTGTAATTTTAAAACCAAATAAAGGTGAAATCAGTCATGCGATTACACAGAGGACAAAGAAAACTAAATTAAAAGGTCTCCCTGGAAATACTTTACTTTATTATTTATTTTTTGTTAGATAGTCGTGATACTATTTTAATGGTGCCACAAACAGAAACGTCACTGTCGATAAAAGCTATCGTTTCGATCTCAATATCAAGCACTTGTTATCCTAGCTATACTAAAGATCTTTGAGACAAAGAAACTCCCTACTGTGTATTTCGATAAGAAATTGTACCTACTCAGTGATGCAGGTTTGATTGTATACTGTGTGTTGTTTCTTTCTATTTAATCTATGTTCTTTTTTGTTTTTTTGCCGAAAATATTAGAGTTTGTTTTCCTTTTTCTCAGACCAAAAAACTTTGAAAATAAAGTTGATTCGATCAAAGTATTTTATAGGGAGAAATAAGTTCTTATGATATTTCAAAGATACTCCATAAAAACTAACGAATGAGAATAAGATGTCAATTTTGTAGGAATAAAACTATCGATGAGAAAGAAATAATAAATACTTTATGCATTCGATAAATATTCTGAAGCAATATTATAAGTAAATCGACTGAGTGTAATTTTTACCATCAAAACTATAAACAGACTACCACATGATATGCGCTCGAAAATATAACAAAATAAAAAAAAAAATGAACAACGACAGAGATGAGTTGATTGTTATTTTAGACGTCGGACGAAAAAGGCCAAAAATAATAACGAATAGGAGATGGACGAGAAAGAGACGAATAAAACTAACGTGAGATGGTGTTGTATTAGCGCTAAGTAACTAGAATTTTAGTGCCAGTCGATTACAGAAATACCTCACCTTTTGTCAAATTGAAGGAAATCAATATGGATTGTGAGGGCGGCGGAAGGACTTGGCACACCCATGAAAATAAATGATATTTGGAAATGACTACACGTTCTTTTTATTATTCCTTTTTCAGTTCATGTTCTTTGCTTATGGATTTTAATCAATCGACGAACTCCTGAATGTATAAACGGAGCTCTAACAAGAGAATGTCAGCAACAAGATAATATAATAAGCATTATATATATATATATATATATATATATATATATATATATATATATAACCATTGAAGGTGCTGGGTAAAATTATATAAACACAGTAAGACATTTGGATTTAATGCTTTGGTTGCAAATTTTATCCTTAATGAATTCATCATTAATATATATATATATATATATATATATATATATGGGTGTGTGTGTGGGTGTGTGCGAATATATATATAGATATTTATCCATGGACAGAGAGAGAGAGAGAGAGAGAAAGAGAGAGCAAACAGATAGTAAGAAAAAAGGGAGAGTGAACGTGTTCTGTTTCGTGGAAAATGTTATAAGTTCAAACTATGTCATTTGATCAAGTCAGATCAAAGAAAATGTCTGTTTCTACCTTAGGTAATATGCAAAATAATTATAAATTGAATTCTCTTCTGAAATAAATATACGAGGGTAAGTACTATCGAATTGCTCATACAGTCGGCTATCAGGCTTGCCAGGACAATTTTTAACAGGCAATTAATGACTAATGGTTTATGTTCGTGCCAAGAAACCGTGGTTTATAAAGCCACACTTCTGTGGCTTCATAAAACAAAACGCGCTCATATCGATTGTAGTATAAAATATATATTTATTTTAATATAAATATATATATATATATATATATTTATATTAGAGTTCCTTTGCTAGCTACATTATATATATATATATATATATATATATAGTGAAAATGTATGTGTCTGTGTGTGTGTCTGTGTACCAAATAACTGTCAGTCTTCAGTCTAGAGACTCGAGATTTGTCATACGGAGTATTGAGAATTGGGAAAATATTCTTAATCAGTTGTATGACAGAAATCTGGTTGTCAAGGCATCAAAGTTCAACAATTTGACCTTTGAAAACTCTATCAAACCCTCTGCCAATTTTGTGTCTAAACACTTGAAATTTTAAATGTAGGTTACTTGTACACAGATCAAACATTGTAGTATGATTTGAGTAAAAATAGAAATAATATTAAGGGAATAAAGTTGGGGTTAAATTTTTAAAAAATGGCCTTTGCGTCTAAACATTTGAAATTTTACATAAAGGTTATTCAGGCATAGTGCAAGCATTTTAATCGGTTTGGGTCGGAAATTTGAGTTTCAAAGAATTTACCTTTGCGGTGTCTAGAAAAATATGCGTCCAATTTTGAGTCTAAACACTTAAAATTTATACATAACGGGTAATCAGACATGCGACAAGTATTCTAATCAGATTTGGGGCGGTAATTTGGCTGCTAAAAGGAA
>NC_136518.1:25036239-25041239 GCF_053919585.1 Euprymna scolopes
GTCATTATTATCATTACTATTATTATTATTATTATTATCATCATTATCATTATCATCATTGTTATCATTATCGTCATTATTATTAATATCATTATGATTATTAATATTATTATTATTATTAGTAGTAGTAGTAGTAGTAGTAGTAGTAGTAGTGGTATAATTAATTTACTAGGAGTTTTCTCGCGATGTATATTCACTAAAAATAACTATTTTCAGTGGCAGCAAGTAGCAGCAGAATTATAGTTCTATATTCTGCTTCCGATATTATTATTATAAATTAATTGTTTGGTTTTTAGAATTTGTAATTATTTCTGGATTCGTGTCGTGTACTTCCTATAATTTTTGTTAATTTTAATTTTAAATTCTCTGTTGTTGGTCGTTGCCACTAAAATAAGTTGGTGTTTCTTAATTATTCTGCTGTTTTAATCAATGCTGTAAGTGTGGATTATGTAAAGTCTTTTTTTTTTTTTTGCTTTCAATTTCTTTTTGTTTATTTCCAAGAATTTTCAGAAATATTCTTACAATTATTGCCACGATTTATATTCATGCCTCTGGCAAATTGATTGTCTTTGTTCAGTTTTTAAAGTTTCGTTAATTGTCATCAGTTGCTTTGACGTCGGCGATTCTCATTAGTTGATTATTATCAAGTTTGACGTATTTGCTTCGATAAGTTTTCTTTTTTTATTTCCATGATTCAGAGGATTTTTTTTTTTCAACTACTGCTACAACAATACGAAACCAAGAATGAGGAGCCTTAAATGTAAGACATTTAAATGGAAAAATACAAAGAACGTATGTAGAAAATAAAAAGTTTTGGGATTGTAAAAACAAGATTACGCCTAACAAATGACATATAGAGAATGTGTGTTTTAAAATATTAATGTAAGCAGATCATATGTATGCTGTCATGGTTATATTATGAACTCCAATTCACACTCATACAAATCATACCATAGGCCTAATTCACAGAAAAACCTGCTGTTTAGCCGTCAGTGCGTAGTTGGGTGTCAGAGTTTCGTATACTTGTTGCAGTTGTTGAGCATAAAGGTTAGTGTTCATCGCATAACAACAAGGGCCAAGCTAAAAGTGAAATGCCTCATGAAATTCCACCAAACACACATAACCTTTCAAAAGTGGTGGCACTTTCCTTGAAACGTCTAAGCCAGTTTTATTTTTATTTATTGAATTTTTTTGTAACACGTAAAGTGACAATTTCGAAGTCCTGGTATTCAGTCGTTTTCACCAATAGATCAAACTGTAATAATATCCTCATTATTAAAGTTGTAGAACAGAATGCAAGAAAAATGAATATACATACGTATAAACACACAAAACGTATATATATATATATATATGTATATATATATATTTATATATATATATATATTTTCATCCGCATACGGTAGTGTTTCGCTGTTTCACAGCTCATCAGTGCGGCTACCCAAGCAACTACCTCAAGCCAGGATCGAAACCCAACCGCCCATATGACAGTCGGAGCTTCTTACCCTTGCTCTATTTTGCTGCTGATATGAGGGCAGTGAATTAACAATGTTTTGACATTGGTCAAATATCTAAGCTCAATTTGTTTACACAAAGACCATCGCTTCCTACGCTAATGGTAATTTGTATATCACTTCTTATTATGCTCAACCCAAGATAGGGAGTATTATAGTCATCCACATACAATACTGTTTCGCTGTTTCACAGCTCATCAGTGCGGCTAGACAAGCAACTACTTCAAGCCAGGATCAAAGCCCATATATATATATGTGTGTGTGTGTGTGTGCGTGTGTGTGTATGTATATATAAACTTAAGTTATATATATATATTTATAGGTATTATGTATTTATATATATATATATATATATATATATATAGAGAGAGAGAGAGAGAGAGGGACAGGTTTACCGAGGAGACTTTTAAATTACATAAAAATGTAACATTTCTTAAAATTGGGAAGTAACGTTTTAAAACACAATCCTTCTTTACACCAGTCAGCACATAAACATAAACTATTAAAGTGTGGTTGACTCAACAATAAGGAGTTGCCAATGGTACACGTATAAGTAAGTTGTTTGTGATCGAGTTATTCATTTACATTTAATTCGAAAAATTAAAATGGAGTTTAAAAACATAACTCAATACAAACTCTAATTTATATTTATCCTGCATTTATAGCACTATAATGTATAAGAAAAAAACAAATATTTACTCAGTCTTAGTGTCATGATAGATATCCATGCTTAAAATAGATTATGACTGATGTATTTTCGTTTTATGTTTTTGACAAACTTAATTCAATTTCAAATTAATGATTTTCATCTAATTCATAAGTTTTTGGGGAATATAAGATTATTACTCCTGTCCATAACAGATGTATGTTGTGTGGTTTCCGGCACAGATTATCTGCGCGTCTAAACGTGTTCGAAATCTGAAGGGGTTATTGCATAACTTTACATTCTTCTCTTGTAAAAGCTCCGGACATATATTCACCCCATTTCAACAAATGAATAACTTTTAGGACAGACTAGATGCTATAGTTCTGATAGAAAAATAGTCTCTAATGAGTACAACTCACGTGATACAAACGGTGTTCTTCCGCAGTCCAAACTTGTATGGGGGAAAGAATGTGCAGTGTTATTCATAAAACACTAAATACTTAAATACTTAAAGGCAGTCCAATTGTTCGGATTGCAATCTTTATATGTAAGTATAAATGGGGATATCAACTTCTAAATATCAAAATTTGCAATATATTGCTAGACTTTGTTCTATGGAAAATGCTTAACTAATATCCAGGCATTGGTTCCGCGTAAGATGTCCACAGCAAGAATGTGTCTCGCTACCACAAACAATAACAACTTTCTCTTCCTCCCTGTGCCTAAGATCAAGCGGAATTTTCATTTAAGTAGTTCCCATCTATGGTACACGTTTCTTAAGGACTGTTTCCTTATATACTGCAATATTACCGTTCTTAAACTCAACATGTAGAATCATGTCATAAAGTGGGGACATGAGTAATAAAACTGTCCTCATAAAATATATCAGTTCAAATCTTATCACAATATTCCCCATAGTTAAACTAATACTTCGTCTTATTAGCTTGCTTGAAAAGGTTTTATTGGAGTTAAGTATTTACTACAGAATCAGAACTACAAGATGTTACAGCAAGATTATTACTCTTTCATACATTATGATTTAATTGCCAACGACAACGATGCTTTTGGTTCACCATCAACTATGTTCACTCCATTTTTAATGACATGAATTATAATATAAATATCTTTCTAGCCTTATAATTTATACACATACCTTAAATAACGCACAAGTATTTTCATGCATAAAAACGTGTACTTTAATATATAAAAAATGTGCATTCTACGATTTTAATGTCTTAAGAAATTTTAAATTTCGATATAAAATATGTTCAAACTGAAAGTGATATCAACACAAGATTTCTAATTTACGTGGATTATTTCTGGCAATTAAAAAGTAATAAAAAAGACAATTTTGCGTTTCTGTTTAATTTCATTTATTTTGCATATTTTTAAAACTACAGATTAAGAAGTTTTGAAAGTTGGCGTGCTAGTTGCTACTCTAGAAATGTATTTAAAATGTGAGTTAAAAACTTAAAGAAACAAACGATTACATTTAATCTCTGTTTTCTTTTATTTGTTTTAAAAATAAATGTCTTTGAAACTACAAGTATTGAGATTCACATAATTGTTACTGTTTGTACTTGGTTTCTTTCGAATTATGATCGAAAATGCACTCAAATATTGAAGTTAATTAACGACGAAAACGGTCGTCGGTATTTTTTACTTAGTTTATTTTTATATTGTTTTATTCATTTAATTCTGAAATGCAGTTTTTGGTATGAATTATCATGACTCTGTACGCTTGCAAAGTTGATGCTTGAAATGTTGTACATAGCCCTACGCTAGGTTTTAGCAAGAATTTAGAGTATTTTGATTTATCTATTTAATGTAATTTTATTCATATAGAATTTCGTAGATTTACATTAAGAGAATCCAACAGATGAATTTGAACAGTACCCGTCTTAGTACGAGTAAAATAAATTTTAACAACGGGTTTGCACTAATTTTTGTCACCTTACTATTATTAGAAATTAGATATACTATGCATTTCGTCCAATTACTGAAATGGTTCTTATCATATAAACAGTATCAAAGATTAATTAGTGTTAAGAAGAACGTAGAATAAAGGAAATCGTGATTAATCTCTCTCGTATGACTAAATTCAACGTAAATAAATTGGAGAGCGTGCATAAATAATAATCTTTACAATACCTCCGCCAAAATGTAAACTTCATGGGATAGTTATTAATTAATGTGTGGCAATTATTGTTATAAATTCACATAAAAAGGTATAAAAATCTAAACACTAAATCTATCTCTTTTTAATAAAACTAAATTAAAGTAGATGTAACCCATATTAAGATCCCTTAAGCTGAGCAGATATGTTTCAAAATCTCGAATTCGCGATTAATTAGTAAATCGTTGCTGTGCAAACAAATGCATTTACTTATGCACATGCATAACGTTATCTGTGTAGCCAAATATATGTATATGTAAATATATATATATATATGTAAATATATATATATATATGTAAATATATATATATATAAATATATCTATATCTACCTATCTATCTATATATCTATCTATCTATATATATATATATATATATATATATATATATATATATATCAGATTAATAATATGTATTTGATCACAGATTAATGAAGCTTGTGGTTCCAAGTCTTACAAAATATATTTTGGAGGCAGTATTTTTATATAAGACAATCCCAAATAACATCAATATATTAGATAGATCAAATTAAAATGTACAGTTTTATTAGTTACATTTCATTCAGAAAAAAAACATACATTTACAAAACAAACAATTATTGTTTATACAAAGAATACAATATATATATTAATTTCCTTAATGCATGCATTTTCGATGAGGACCG
>NC_136518.1:25043739-25056239 GCF_053919585.1 Euprymna scolopes
AATGTAGTTTGTCACGATTTCTGCCGGTATATATATATATATATATATATATATATATATATATATATATATATATATATATATATATATATATATATATATATATATATATATATAGAGAGAGAGAGAGAGAGAGAGAGAGAGGGAGAGAGAGACTGAAAGGAAAAGAGAGGGACTGAGAGAGATATACCGATATTTAGATATGGATATATATATACATTTGTGTGCGTGTTATCTGATAAATAAGAAACACTATATTAGTTGATAAAATGATCTGCTTTATAAAAAACGCGTAGTATTTTATAAATGAATACATTTTTACAAACCATGTTATTATTTATTTTTCTCTTCTTATTTTGTCAGTATGATAATGATGCAAATATATATTTCGTGTGTATGTATGGATATATCCCCCGCCCCTCCGGTGTAACTTTGTATATGTCGGTATGAGTATACGTGCGAGTAAATATGTGACCATATTAACAAACATACACATCGACGTAATCTCAAGACTTGCTTCGTTAAAAAAGCAAGAAAAAATGGGCAGGCTCGGTACTTATTAATGTAAATATATATATGCACCTATATCAATTATTACACTTGCATTGCTTCGTTATATCCTAGTAATGTATATAAGTAGTCCTAAAAAAATAAAGACTGCATCAACATGTTTTACTGCTATGGAAACAGTTTCTAATCTCTTATAAATAATAGTTTGCTGTTTTTTATTTTATTTTATATATCTTATAAATAATATATATGCATTAAAATTTATGTGAATAATTAGAATACTTTATAAAAATAATCAGTTATATATATCTGATATATATATATATATATATATATATATATATATCAGATATACAATTTCCATTAATTCTTAATACACACACATACACATAAACATATATATATATATATATATAATTTATTTTATTCTTTATGTGCATGCCTACACATTTGTTAGTGGTTATATTAATTGAATTATTTAATTTTAATTACATATAAACATAAGGAGAACGTATATATATATATATATATATATATATATATATATATATATATATATATATGTGTATATATATATATATAACTACTTAATTTACTCACATAAAATTAATATGGGAAAGTATAGATTTATGCGTAAACTTGAAGTAGTTACTTCAAAAGTGCTCAGTACGTAGGTAGAGCTAGTTAGTAAGTTATAAAATATATATGGCGATTAAGCTACAATGAATATTCCGCGTTTCATCCACTCTAGGATTCTTCAGGCTTATGCGTATAAGCCTGAAGAGTCATAGAGTGGAAGAAACGCGGAATATTCAATGTAGGTTAATCGCCATATATATTTTATAACTTACTATATATATATATATATATATATATATATATATATATATATATATATATATATATATATATTCATATATTTTATGCATATATATAGCATCTAGTATATATACAAATACCATATATAAACATATTTATATATGTATACATATATGCGTATACTATATATGTATATACTATATATATCATATATATAATATGAATATATGTATATATATTTATTTATATATATCCTGTATAATATTTATATATATATATATGTATACATTTATATATATAAATTATACATATATCATAATGTATATATATGGATGTATATATAAACACATTTACATATATTTATGTATATGTATTTATACACGCACACACACACTATATGTATATAGATAGATAGATAGATATGTGCATAGCATATCCCAGTAAAACTGTTTGTGTTTTTGTAACTACTAGACTTCCAGATTCTTAACCTTATTGCGTTATTTTTAGATGTTTTCCGAACTTCCCAGCGTCCCTTCGGACAAACCAAGTTATAGAAAATCGATATTTGTCTTTCGCACGCATCCGGATATCGACGGGTTTTGATGAAGAATGGAATGGGACCGGCTACAAAAGCTGTTGACTCAATCAACTTCATTATTTTCTATTGACTTTACAAGCAATGAAAAGGAGCATCTGGCGGCAAAAAAGCTTCCATCATGACTCATGGACGAAAAAATAACAATTCGATTTCTCGCCGACTTTTAGGATTCACAATTTTTGGCACGCATACCTGACACGCCCTCTTTAACATTTTTGTTACTTAAAAAGTAAAGTTTGGGCTAGCATCGATTCAGCGATGCATCTTTACATATAATAGTCTTAAAAAGAATGTTGAAATTTTAGCTGAGGGTTCAGTTTTTTATATAAAAATTTAATGTAAAATACCCCTCCGATGGAAATATTTCCCGATTTCTCAAAACTGTAATGTAGATTTTTTTTTCCCTATACACTACCTAGATTTAAAACACTAAATTCTTAAAAAAAAACAAAAAAACATTTTAATGTGTTTTTTTTTTTTTTTTGTAGGGTGTGGAACAATTTACTGTATAAATGCACCAGACATGGAGTATCCACTTTATAAAAGCCTTTTCAGTTGATGAACGCTGAGAATGATACACTTTGTTTAAAAGCTGTTTTTAGCAGAAGCAATAATAATAATCAAAAAAATTGCTGGCAAAAATAATAAATATTTCCAAAGATTATCTTTTGCAACAAAGTAATAACTTCACGTGTCTATACATACTTTGCACAAATTTGATCTAACTTTAATTAGCACGTTTACCTTTTTATTTATATTCACTATATATATCGAATACTTCCTGAATTGTAAAACGCATTAAATAAAGACTAATTTATTAAATGATATTAGAAATAATAAATATTCACGAAACTTAATACATTAACATGCATTTCGATTTGTACAGAACCAATTTAACCATTTTAAATATTTTATTTAAAAGTTAAATATAGTACTTGAAACATAGTATTTGAAATTAATGTGAAGGTTTAATATTTCACTTTATAATTTGAAAGTAATTTGGTAGTATTTAACGCGTCGAATATAAATAAACAATTTCTGAATTTGAAATTCGTATCAACTCCACATGCATTGATACTTTTTGAAAATCTATTTGATCAAGTCTACAAATAGAGAAAAGAGCATTCTTTTTTAATTGCTGCAGTTGTATAATAGGTTACTGATCCGTAATAATTATATTTAGCACTCGAACTCATTTACAAATTTAATAATTCCTAAAAAGGGAAATGAAAAATATGCACATTTTAAATGAAAATGCAAAGCCTCCAACGCTTTGTTGTTATGGGTTTTTTCGTTACTTGTTTATAAATTTGATAAATATGACTTTTATGTGTAGGATTGAAAGTTAGAGAAAAAAGAGAAGGATTTGCGCGACCTTTCAAATAGTAATAGACAAATAAAAATGAAATGGATATGTTTCAGGGGTCACTAATTCTGCATATATGTATATATATATATATATATAGAGAGAGAGAGAGAGAGAGAGATATTGCTGATTTATTGTATACATGTATGTGTATTCGATTGTGCTCGTTATTTTTTTTCGGATTTTTGTATATGAGGATTGATAGTTTTTATTATTCTTACAGCGTTTTGACAGGCAATTTTCAGATTTTTCTCATTTTTCAGAGTTTCCTCAATTGCGCCTTGGGAACTCTAAAATCTTTTTTGTCGAGCACTTATAAATTTACGAATTCGACAAAAGGCACCTGTAGATAGTCAGAGGTATCATTAAGTTCATACCTGTAAAACAACCAAAGAATAAAAAACATAACAATTAATTTACATTTATATTTTTATAGGGAAAGGGACGAGAATAATCTACCTTAGATCAGAAAGGCTTAACTAAAATCCATTTTTAAAATCCTTCAATTGATTTTGTTCAATCATCGAGACCTTAAGAATTTTAATGTCGAACTTGGAAAGCTGTAAATTTTGGAATTTGAATTTGTCTCACAACCATAAACATTACACACACATACATGCAAACGCACATACACACACACATACAAACATATATATATATATATATATTTATAATTAATTATATAATCTAAGTTCATTTTTATAATGCTTACGCATCTATATAAATATAATGAATAGATAGATAGATAGAATAAAAATATAAAAAATAGACTTTCACATTAACAAAAACAAAGTTTGTTTTCTATGAAAAAGGCTTTATATATGTGTTCCGCTATGTTATACCCAACTTTTCACACAAAAGAAAAACGTAGATGTTTACACCAATGTGTGTGTTTGTATGCGCGTACGTGTAAAAGTGGGCGGAGATAAGTAGAACAAAAAAGAAAACATAAAAAATTCGTTATAACGCAGCATTTGATTATTATTTTCAGTTGCAATTAGAAGCGTACACAAGCATGTTTTCTTTAAAAATGAATATATTTGTGTGCGAGATTTCCCTATTTGTTTAGTATATTTTTCACAGAAAAGTGTTTAAAAACAATTGCCTGGACTTGGGGCAAGATCTTTACTTAGTCAGTGGAGATTCCCAGACAATTAGTATTTTTTCAAAGTTTTCTTTTGTGACATGTTGTAAGTTCTTCTACATTAAAATGACCTTTAGTCTGCCTTTGCCTACGTTGGATAGCGGGTAGATATGAGCAAAAGTACATTTTTTAAAATTCGAAATATCACATTTTGCCATTTGCTTATACGTCTCTTTAAAATTTATTTTTACGTTGTTCAACCGACTCGATAATCCCGGCGCATTAAATTAATTTTAAAATCGGCAGTTTTTATCTCACATTATAAGTAAACAAGAAAATTGACTCAAATAAAGGAATAAGTAAAACACTGATGCATAAAATCTATTTTAGACTAAAACTTGCTAACGTGTAAGCGCAAAAGTTTGGCCTCGTACAACATATTTTATGCACTTTATTAATTTTTATCAGTCATAACTATTTCAAAGGATTGTTTGTGTTCTTCATAAACGCTGTTTTTCTATACTTTTTATGAGTCATAACTATTTTAAAGGCTTTTAAAAGTTACATTTAGTTAATGCATTATTGTTTTATCATTAAATTATTAATTGAAAAACATATTAAAGTACGAACAATGTTGATTATATATATATATTTATTATAATATTTAATAAATGTAGATAGATTAATTTTATTATTTAAAAAATGTAAATAGATTAAAAACAGGAAAGTAGCAACTTATTTTCTATTCAACATGCGTATAAATTCCTTACAAATTTGGACTGATCAATTGGTCACTTTTTAAACCTAATTATAGGATTATAATTGTTTATTTATATAATTTATTATAAATAGTTATCCGAGCAGATTTTATTTTGATATTCAATTATGGTTTAATAGTTTTATTATATTTTGTTTTAGTATTTAACGTAATTGCAATTGAAATTACAATACACCAAGAAAGAAGAATGTGATATTGAAAGTCACATGCGGTTAAGTAACTCACACACATCTATATACAAGGTGTCATCGCAAAGTTTAATTAGTTTGAATTTATTTTCGCCTGCCATGTGAATAAAAAATATGGCAATGCTTATAATATTTTTGCATATTTGCCATCAATGTTTCTGCTAGTAGCGTTATCTTTTTTGTTTTTTCATTTAATGAAAAATTAGCAACAAATAGTAAGAAAAAAAAAGACTGCTTATTTAACAGTTTAAATACTTCAAACTTGCGTTCAAATTTCAATGGATCATGAACTAATTTGCGCTTTTTGTTAAGGCACGACAGACTGGATTTTTCCGAAGAAACAAAAATACGTTTTTGTAGATCATCTCGTAGTAAAACAGTTTTAATATATAATTTTAAATATTAATTATATTTCATACTTTACCATAATTTTAAATGTTGGTTATATTTCATACTTTACAATAATTCGAAATGTTAATTATATTTCATATTTTACAATAAGTTTAAACGTTAATTATATTTCATATTTACCATAATTATAAATGTTAATTATATTTCATACTTACCATAATAATAAATGTTAATTATATTTCATACTTTACAATAATTATATTTCATATTTTACCATAATTATATGTCATACTTTACCATAATTTTAAATGTTGGTTATATTTCATACTTTACAATAATTTTAAACGTTAATTATATTTCATATTTACCATAATTATAAATGTTAATTATATTTTATACTTACCATAATTATAAATGTTAATTATATTTCATACTTTACAATAATTATATTTCATATTTTACCATAATTATATGTCATACTTTACCATAATTTTAAATGTTGGTTATATTTCATACTTTACAATAATATGAAATATTAATTATATTTCATACTTTACAATAATTTTAAACGTTAATTATATTTCATATTTACCATAATTATAAATATTAATTATATTTCATACTTTACAATAATTATATTTCATATTTTACCATAATTATATGTCATACTTTACCATAATTTTAAATGTTGGTTATATTTCATATTTGACCATAATTTTTTATATTAATTATATTTTATACTTTAGCATAATTTTAAAAGTTAATTATATTTCATACTTTACCATAATTATAAGAAAAATATGTACGATTCAAAAATGAATGTGCAATTATCAAACATCCATGGCGACGGGAATTACACACCCACAATGAATAGAAAAGATGAATATTTCATCATCTAGTAAAGATTTGACTTACGCCCCGAATCATATTTTATCCCAAAGCAAGTATTTTGTTTTAATAATCATAACGGCATAAAGATAAATAGGGTGTTAGCTATGTTCATTTTGTTTCTTACTATTTATTTATAGATGTCATTATTTATGTACGCCACAGAAAAAAATTTTTCAGCACGGCAATAATATCAATGAAGATATATTATTATTAGTAGTAGTAGCCGTATTAGTAGTAGTAACTGTTGTACTTGTTCCAAACTACCAGTAATGCACACACACACATAACCACACACACATTTATATAGTTAAAAAAATACTTATACCATTAAATATTTCTCTCTCTCTTTCTCTCTCTCTTTCTCTCTCTCTCCATATATATATATATATATATATATATACATACATATATATGTACATACATATCTATACATATATATATATATGTATATATATATATATAGATAGATAGATACATAGATAGATACAATCACGTTCCATTATATGTCGTATTTATAATTGCATTTTAAATTATACAATTGTAATATCTATACAACACAATAAAATGTTGGATAAAATTCGTGAAGGTTTTGTGAGGTACACATTTTGCTTCTATATTATATACATCGACAACAAATGTATATATCAAACTAATTTATGTGCGATTTTTAAAGAACAAGAAAAAGATTCTTTACAGTATTATGTTTAGGGTTTTCTTAAACTTTAAAAAAAGTTAGAACCACACACACACACACACACACACATATATATATATATATTTATATATATATATATATATATATATATATATATATATATATATATATATATATATATATATAGAAGAGGGTATTTTTTCTTAATCATCTTCTTTTCCGCTGTTGTTCTTCCTTTTTTTTCTTTTTTTTTTCTTATTTAAAAAAAAAAATCCCTGTTTTAATTTTCTTTATTGTTCTGATGATGTAATAACGTTATATATAACTTTTATTTCTTATCTTTCATTTAATATATATATATATATATATATATATGTGGGGGGGGGGTTAATAAATTATAACAAATAAGCAAAATTAAAAGGAAAAGTGTGTAAATTATAGGGTCTATTACAGTTTCTTTTACTTGGGTATATATGTTTATTCTAAAAATTAGTTTTGGATAACAAAATATGAAAATCCCCCCACAAAAAAAATTAACTGTACGTTTTCCGTGCGAAAACTTTCTCGCTGAATAGTCATGAGAAACTTTACTTATTCCATGTAACAGGTGTCTATCGTGTTTTTATGACATAAAAATAATTACATCAAACAATAAAATTTCAGTACTTCTCCGTATCAAAATATATGTGTAAACGTTCTAAAATAAAATGGTATATTCATTTTTTTATTTTTTTTTTATTTTAAAGTAAAAATTAGTCAAATATATTACTGATTAAATTTTGAATTAGTTTGGCTTATCTTTTAAAGAATGCTGTTAAATTGCAGTATAATGAAAATAGTGCATATATATAATTGTTATTGGCGTTTCGACTTGCATCATCATAAAAAAAACGAGAATAATTAAAGTCATATTTTATAAAAACGCCACCAAGAAATTTCTTGAAAAAAAAAAATTGCTATCAAAGCGCTTTCTTTTATCTGCACACAAGTAGTTATTTCACAATAAATACATATCTGGCTTCTGTAATACTCACACATAGAACACACACATACACATGTATGAATATATATATATATATATATATATATATGCATATATACATAGATAGATACATGTGTATATGTGTGCGTGTGTGTATCTCCCCCTTATATTTCTCTGAATAAACTACAATTTAAAAAAAAATTAATTTGTGTCTAATATCCACCGCTAAACTTTCTCGAAATTTGAGGTGCCTGTTTCCAAGAAGGGCTCGATCATATCTCACATTGATTTGTATTGAATAAATTAAACTTTATATAGCTCATATTACACAAACGTACATTAGAGTAGCTGCGTCACAAAATTCATAATAATCTGTTAATTTATTTAGCATTTAACCCTATGCATGTGTAGCTCATACAAAGATACACAGAGACATGTAAGTCTTTCTGTGTATGTACACATATACATATGCATAAGAAATAATTTCTTTTTAAATTATTATAGCTATAAAGCCTATTTAAGAAATTAAATTTAATCACATTTAAAGAATTAAAAAAAAACTAAATTAAGTAATTTAGTCCAATTTGATCGTTAAATACTCTCTAGTTGTATGTGTATATTCGTTTAATTAGAATTCATAGCACATAAATTTTCTTTCAAATTATGTGCTATTTTCCGGCGGCCTTTAAATAACATGCTAGCGTACGGAAGCAATGTTGACTTTGTGACTGGCTTGGAGTCAGCCGACGAATAGTAAATATACATTATTAAAATAATGATTGAGTAATCATTCAATACTACTGCCTGTATGTATAAAATAATTGTTAATATTAATTTAAAGAAATGTCATAATTACAATACATATAGATGTAGATATAGACGCATGTAAATTAACGTTTGATCCAAACAGTTTTAATTACAGAGTTCCATATTAAAATAAGTACATTTAATTCGTGAAATGAGTAAACGCTAGGATAGGTTAATTAAACTTCACAAAAATCCTATTAAAAACGTTTCTGTGTCATTTATAAAATACAAATACCATTGAATATATGATCTATGGGGTTTTAATTATCACACTCGTACGACATTCTATAGATTTTATAAATATTTCAATAGCAGAAGTGTTTTTCTATCGAAGTAAAATGTGTATATTTTCTTAAAAGAAATTATGTCATAGAAAGAACTACTAAAGTAAGTGAGTATATATATATATATATATATATATATATATATATATATATATATATACATACATATGTGCGTGTATGTGTGTGTATTAGTATTTTGTGTGTATATTTGTTTTTTATAATTTATTTTAATAATATACACAAAACACCCTATATATATATATATATACATGCATATATATAAATTCTGTATGTATATTTTGTTATATATATATATATATATTAATTATTTTTTGTATGTATATTTTGTTTTATATATATATATATATATATATATATATATATATATATATATATATATACATATATATATGTTTACCGTTTTTAGGGAAAGAATTCCAACAAAGTGCTCGATTACAAAGAAAAACAAACTTTTTTCGATATAAGAGCTTAATATTTATTTATTTAAATGTACAGAAGGCGAGAAAAACATTGGTACCGTCGGTTTCAAGCCTAACATAAGGGCGGCCAGTTAATGGTAAATCCTAAATAATTTTAGGCTTTCGTCAGTCATGTTGTTTCTGTTTGAGGAAAAGCAGGATCGCATTTATTGTTTTTAAAGATGTTCATTTTTATTTAACTATAGCTTATCCCTATCTCTGTATATTTTATTATATTTTACTATCAATTTTCGATTTTTTTTAATCTAATGTATTTTTAGTAACTTTGTACTGTTATATCTTGTTACTACCCTTCATGGTTCCGGTCTGATTGGTAAGTCTTGACTGGTTCAACGGAGGTAATTAATCTTATTGATTCTTTACTCTTTGTCCTTTTTTTATTTTAGTTAAGGGGAGGTTATTCGTGATTCTATATATATATATATATATATATATATGTATATATATATATATATATATATTTATCCAAATATAGAAATGCTAACAACCGCTATCAAATACAAGCCATACACACTAAAAAGAATGGTAAAACATAAAACAAAAGGAAAAAGGAAACTTGTAAGAACAAATAATTAGTAAATAGTAAGAATCACATAAACTGCGAAGGAGTAAAGATTGAGATTGCAACGCGAAGGGCACTTCATAAAGGTATCGATCCGCTACTATCAAGCACGCAAAACAAAGCGATTGGGATCAACACACACAAATTTCAATACAGTCTTAGATGTAGACTTTGTTGCAAAGTAGACGGCGTAATAAACTATACCAGGTATGTTGAAATGTTATGAATAATAAGGTCAGACATCTTGAAAGTGAAATGAAGAATGTTAAAACGAGCTCCATAAACTGTGGATATTCGAGTAACGTCTGAATATATAGGATGGGTGTATACTCTAAGCTCTATCTTCTACGTGGCATCAATATCTGTTATTATCATGGAAAGTGGTTGCACATAGACCCAATGAACTGAAATTCTGATCAGAGAGAGAGAGAGAGAGAGAGAGAGAGAGAGAGAGAGAGAGAGAGAGAGTACAGCCTACACCTCCACTAAAAAGAATGATAACTACTGGAACACGTGTAAGAATTGCTGCCGTTCAAATTTTAGCAGCGGCTGATGCCGGAGCGATCAAAAGAGAGAGTTGCGGTAATGAAATGAAAAAGATCCTGTTGGCATACCCGGAGAAACCTTTTGTCATCTAGACTTCAAATATTCCCAATAATTGTCATCAGTGATAAATCGTTGAGTATGAGTGAAGTAACAACTAGTAATAGTAATAAACCTGCGGAAACATAGAAATGTGAATGACTAAATCAATATAGCACACCAGCATTAATTTATAACTTTCAATAATGTTAAAAAAATAAATAAAAACAGGCAAGTTAGACCCTGCAGAATACAAGCTGATCTCACTATGTAAACATAAAAAGGTATTTTCTTTACGGCTCTGGATATTGCCAGAGAATCGTAACATCCAAGAAGTTAAGAAGTTAAAGATAACAATCGTTGATGAAACTATCAATGTCAACGCTTCTCTTAATAAACAAAGCTGATAAGGTCACTATTGTGTCTGGCGTTATCGTCATAAATACACCTAATAGTATCAATATATGTTTACTAGCAATCGAATATATATTGAAATTAAAAATATAATAATGGATAAAAGGACTTTTAATTATCTTTATATCATCATGTAAAGTTGAATTCACGTTTTTTAATCGTTTATTATCTAATGTTGGAACTATTCAAAATCTAGTAATATACATTTTTAACAACAGACATTTATTTAGTGAATTCATTATACAATATTTGTTGCTTTTTTGATATTATATTTCCACTGCTTAGCACGAGCACGTGCAGATTTTATTTTTAGTCTTTCTTTAAATTCCTCTTGATTCAAAATGTGGTTTAATTCTTCACGATTCATTTTTTAAATTCTTCATGATTCAATTTTTTTTAATTACTCATGATTACTTTTTTTTCATTTCTCATCTTTCAATTTTATTTAAGTCTACAGGAATGTTTAATTCCTAATCGTTTATTTTTTTTTTAATTCTTAACGATTCATGTTTTATTTAATTTCTCACAGTTCAATTTCTTGGTTAAATCTTCATAATTCATATTTTAAATTCCTCATTGTTCATTTTGTTAATTCCTTATGCTTCATTTTTTTAAAATTCCCTATGATTTATTTTTTAATTACCTATGGTTCAAAAATTGTTCATGATGAATGTTTTTAATTCCTGATGATTGCATTTTTTAAATTCCTTATAATTCAATTTTTCATTCATTATGATTATTTTAAAACTCCTCATTTTTAAATTTCTTATCATTCAATTTTGTGAAACTTCCTTAGATTTTTTAATTCCTCATGATTCACATTTTTTAATTCCTTATGTTTGATTTTTTTTGAAATCTCATAATTTAATTTTTTTAATTCCTTATGTTTGATTTTTTTGAAATCTCCTAATTTAATTTTTTTTTAATTCCTTATGTTCGATTTTTTTTAATTTCATAATTTAATTTTTTAATTTGTTATGCTTTATTTTTTTTTAATTTCATAATTTAATTTTTTAAATTTGTTATGCTTTATTTTTTTAATTTCATAATTTAATTTTTTTAATTTGTTATGCTTTTTTTATTTCATAATTTAATTTTTTAAATTTGTTATGCTTTATTTTTTTAATTT
>NC_136518.1:25058739-25068739 GCF_053919585.1 Euprymna scolopes
AAAGAAAAACTGAAACAGAAATTACATAAACATAATAATTGGGAAATTTATTGTAAACAGACGAGTGGTGTACATTGTTATTAAATATTTGTTAATGGGGGCAAAAAAATAAGACTAAAATTAAACAAAGAACAAGTGAATTTATTAGAAGCCTGGAAAAATCATAAATTACAATAGAAAAATGTGAAATGAAAAGAAATATGGTTAAGTTTAAATATGGAAAAGTAAAGGACTGGTCATTAAAACTGGAAAAGAAAAGGACAACATATTCTAGTAAAAAAATAATTTTATAACTTAAAATGTTATATCGTAAAGAATTTTAAAAACACTAATTTATAAAATTATATAATCAATTCTTAATGCGCAATATTATAATTATACATTTATTATATTTTTACTAGAAATATTGTCGTTTTGTTTTCCAATTTTAACAAATAGTCCTTTACTTTTCCATGTTTAAGCTTAACCATATTACTTTTCATGCTCACATTATTATATTGTAATATATATATATATATATATATATATATATATATATATATATATATACACACATATATATATATACATATATATATATATATATATATATATATATATATGTACGCGTAAGTACATATCAAAATCTAATCACATTTTAGCCTTTTGTATTGTTAAGAAAACGCTGGCCATATAATTAGTGTTATAAATAAATACCATCTAATTAGTGTTATAAATATATACGAAATATGTTTGTATACACCCACATTAGTATTACATATACATAATTATTGTATAAAAACATATATGAACATATATGTTTGCGTGTATAAGTCTGTGTGTGTGTATTATGTTTGCGTATGTCAATTGCATCTTTATCACTTTATTCTCGAATTTGCCTAATAAGTCAAACGTGCAACATATATGTGTACCAATTTATATTAAGTTTAGCCGACTTTATGTCGGGCATTAATTTTCTATCACGAATAACAACTAGTCCGGCATTTTTCATTCACTTTTCATTATCTTATTTTCGATATTTCGATATTTGATGTAACGTTGTGTCCAATGTAAATACACATATAAAATAACATTAGCTTCTAGGGAACACCACAAGCTGTTTTCAGGGAGAGATTTTTGATGACCTGTGTGAAAGCTCCTTGTAATCCAATAATAATAATAATAATAATAATAATAATAATAATAATAATAATAAAAATAATAATAATAATAATAATAATAATAATAATAATAATAATAGATTGATAGGCATTAGATTACACACGTATATAAGGACTTAAATCTAATATATAAAAGGTTATATATATCTATGTGTTGTCCATCCGTCTGTTTGTCTCCATATTTTTAAACTCTATCTCTCCGAAACACAAAGTTGATTGGTTGTTTTTATGTCTTTAGCCGGTTGAAATATTTTAAGGGATAAAAAATGCGAAAAAAATGACAAAATCGATACTGTTTGTGCATTCAACTTTTTAACAAGTTTATTTTTAATTTTTAATCAGTTCATATGCGTGTCACGTTAGTGCAGTGATAACGTCACCAGCTTCAGATGCTACAGTTTTGCTTTCGGTTTCGATTCTAGCTGATGGCACCCAAATACTTTTTTTTTACCTTTGAAATCACGACTCATATACGAAACCTGGACTAGTCTGTATATAATACTGTGTTAATCACATAAAAATAAGAACAAGAAAAATACATAGTGCAGGACACTGAAAGGATAATTGTGGCAGCGAAGGACACGGAGCAAATAAACGGAAAGAGACATAGGAATATTCGAGAAAAGAAAAATGGGAAGAGAATTACACGGAGGATTCATAAGAATGAAAAGAGGAGAATAACGAAAATGATTGTACATGGATACGAAAAGGATACGTCAACCGAGAAACTGAATCCATAATAACTGCATCACAAAATAACTTAATAAGAACAAACCACATCAAAGCAAAGATAAAAAAAAACACAAGAACACAGCAAATGCAGACTCTGTGGACGCAGAGACGACATGATAAACCATATAGTAAGCGAATGCAGCAAACTGGCCTAAATCGAATACAAGAACAGACACAACCAAGTGGTTGTAAACTGGAAATTATGCAAACAACTGCATTTCGAACGCACAGACAAATGGTACAATCATAAGCCGGCAACAATACTTGAAAACGAGAATCACACAATCTTATGGGGCATGGCCATGCTAACAGATAACCCCATCTAAGCAAGAAGTCAGAATGTCCTAATAATTTACAAGAAAGAAAAGTCGTGTCAAGTAGACTCTGCGGTTCCAGCTGACCACAGGGTAAATATCAATCAAACGGAAAAACAGAGCAAATACACAGAGCTAGCCGAAGAGCTGAAAAGGACATGGATGATGAAAAAATCAGGATAATATCTATAATAGTAGGAGCATTTGGAACAATTCCGAAAAATTTTGAAAAAAAAAATGTGGGAATTGGAATCAGAGGATGACTGGAAAGATACAACAAATAACAATAATCAAAACAGCTGAAATATTAAGGAAAACCCTGAAATGCGGACACTAAGTCACATGAACGGGACAGACAAATTGCTGCGGAAGCAAAACATGAAGAAGCTTGACATGAAGAACATTAAAACTGCATATCTATAAGTTCTCCCTTCCCTTAGTTCCCTCCCATTGTTCTATCAATGCTCCAAAAAAATATACCAAATAAATTGGAAATTGGGGTAGACATTGTCACCCAAAGAAACATGACAGGTTTTTCAAGGAGAGATCTTTAATGACCTTGTGTGAACGCTCCTTGTGAACCATTAATAATAATAATTATTCTGATGTCGTTTAGCAACGTCTCACTGGAAAGGGATAGAATTACGAGCCTATTACAAATACTTACACGTTAATTCATTGTTAAAAAATTACATATGGAATAATAATCTTATGAATATTCTATTACCACCAACATCACAAAACAGGCAAACGACAAAAAGGAAAGACATAAGAGTAGGAATAGATGGCAATAGAAGTAAAAGTATGACACCGGAAAAAATAAAAGCATAAAAAATAAAAACATAAAAAGGACTTTCAGACATCGCTTTAAATACAATATCGCGGTGGCGATCAATTCTTCATTAATAAAGAAGCCACTTGTATCTTTCAAAAATATTTTACTGCTATCAGGGTTCGTCTCATGAGGAGTCCACAGGTGTTATAGCCATACATGTTTAAATAATGTACTGCCTTGCTCTAATTGCGTATCGAACATCGTTGAAGCAAATACTGAAAATGGATACATAAAATTTTATGTAGATGCCTACGCGCGCGCACACACAGATATATATATACACTTGTGCCCGATATTATTCATACCCCCCCCTTGAAAATTGAGTTTATTAGGTGTAACTTTGTAAGAATTTATTGTTTACGTCCATATTGATACATATTCTTAATAAACCTCTTCTGATCATTTTCGTCATTTTAAAATCTCGGGATACTTGTAATAAAAGAACTATACAGCTATTTATAAAATCTGCAATGTTCAAAAATAATCATACCCCCTTATTTTTTCAGTATTAATCGAGTTTCTGACTGTTTGTTTCCTGTTTGATTCTTATTTTGAATGCCTTTATACAACCTTTGATTAATTTCATTGCGTTTTTTGCATTTTTTCAGAAATTAAAATGATATCAACTGAAAACCAATAAAAGAATAAAAATTATTAGAATGGGGAAGAAAAAAGAGCTTAGTAATGATCTTAGGACTAAAATTGTGAATTCACATAAGGATGGTTTAGGTTACAAGTCAATTTCCAAGAAATTTGAGGTCCCTACAGCAACAGTACAGAGCATCATCAAAAAATTCCAGAGCCACCACACAACAAACAACTTGATTGGTAGAGGAAGGAAAAGGAAACTGTCTGCTAGAGCCACCAGGAATATTGTAAGAAGTGTTAATGCAAATCCAACCACCACTACTAAGGACATTTTAGAAAATCTGGAGTCTTCTGGCATAAAAATATCAAGGCAAACATTGCAAAGGACTCTGCATGAAAATGGTCTGAAAGGAAGAAGACCAAGAAGGACTCCACTGCACACCGGGAAACACCTTGCAGCACGTCTAAAGTTTGCTAGGACCCATGTGAATTCTTCAAAGTCCGTTTTCTCAAGTATTTTGTGGACTGACGAAACAAAAATTGAATTGTTTGGCCATATGGATCCTTCTTACGTTTGGAGGAAGAAAGGAGAAGCTTACAACCCAAAGAACACCATACCCACGGTGAAACATGGTGGTGGTAGCCTAATGTTTTGGGGCTCCTTTTCGGCTAGTGGTCCAGGTAGTTTGGTCAAGATAGATGGAACCATGAAGAAGGAGCAATATTTGGAGATACTCCAGAAAAACATTAGACAGGATGCGGAGAAGCTCCATTTAGGACCAAACTGGGTCCTTCAACAGGATAATAATCCAAAACATACTGCCAAAATAGCCAAGAAATGGTTTGAGGATAATCAAATTAATGTTTTGGAATGGCCTAGCCAGAGTCCCGACCTGAACCCTATCGAAAACCTCTGGCACATATTGAAAACTGAGGTTAAAAAGCGGAAACCTAGAAATTTGAGGGATTTGGAGAACTACTGTATTGAAGAATTGTCAAAAATCAGTGTTGATGCTTGTAAAAACCTTGTTGATAAATATCCAAAACGGTTACAGGCAGTTATTAAGAATAAAGGGCATGCTATTGACTATTAGTAAGAGAGGTATGAATAATTTTGAACTAGTGCCATTATTGTTTTTCTTTGTATAATGTTTCAAACTTGCATAATTTATTTATTTGTTGCGTTTAAATTAAATGCTTATGCTTGATTTATTGTTTGAAATCCCTTTAATATTGTCTACCTTCTGGTTTGAGTATAGAAATCTCAAAGATCCGAGGGGTATGAATAATATCGGGCACAAGTGTATATGTATGCATATATATATATATATATATATATATATATATATATATATATAGAGAGAGAGAGAGAGAGAGAGAGAGAGAGAGAGGGGGGAGAGCGTAGTCAATTCTTCGGAGGGAGGCAGACGTATGTAGATGAAGGCATAGAGGTGTGCAACATCAAGTGCTAATTATCTACATAAATGAAAAATAACCCCGCCCCTAAACGAATTGAATCATCGGATATATCGTCCTATATCGTGAAAAATCTGATTAAAATTAAATACAAAAGCATAGTTTATAAAGCAAAAAATATCTCCTAAATACTAACAGTATGGAAGTTGTTCGAAGAGTTAAGCCCGGCTGGAACCTCGAAGTTAACACATCCGCTTTTATTTTCTTGTATTAGTAGATTTATCTCTACATGCAAAGCACACTATAATGTAGGAAACACGAATCCACAGATAACAATATAAATAAATATGCTACAGTTTTTCTGTCGTTTTTGGTTTCGATTCTAGTTGATAGCACTCAAATAATTTTATTTTTACTTTGGAAATCACGACTATTGGCTCTCGTCTTCGGGGGACTCCATGTTTTGACAAGCTTCTGGGTGTGAGTTTTACTTTTAATCTGTGATGGAACATGTACATCACATGCGTTGCGAGGGTTGCTAGAAAAATGGTGGAACGATTCTACCGCTGCAGCCGTTGTTATGAACTCAAAATAATTTACCTGATTCTAATAAGAATTAATTCCTGCAAAAGTTATCGTTCGATTAGGAAACACTTTATTTTCACAATCTGTAGGATTTTTAATTTCGTTTTGGAAACTTCTTATACAAAATTCCTTTTAAGTTAGTTGTTCAAACATCTACATATATTTACTTTTTTTACTTCGGAAATGGATGAAGCAGTTTACGATTCGAAAGCTATATAAGAGTATAGGAGATGGGCCAACAATTTTTAAGCGCTAAAATATTTTAATAAAAATCTAAAAGTAATTTTAAATATTTTACTCATGCAAATACACATTAATAATAAATACAATGAATTAGCAATACGGCATTTTCATTCATTGTAATAAATTAGAAACTTCCAATGTCTGTCTAAATGTCTGTATGAAATTTGTCCATTATATTTTTAAAATTTTCAATTATGGTTTCGATTCTAACTGACCGCACCCAAGTTACATTTCTTTTATTTTTAAATCGCGACTGTATATCGTGTACAATATCAAATGAAATAATCGATATAAAATTGACTCTATTATAATCTATATAAAATCTAAATAAATTAAATATATTTAATTGTTATTTCACAACCGAGCAACGCCAGTTGTTTAATATACACATATTTATAACTGAGAGCCTCATCAAATAACTGAGTGAAAAACATTTTAAAGAATTCTGATTTTTTTTAAATTTTTATGTCGGATTGAATTTTTTGTACGTGTTGCGTGACGCATATTCAATGAGAACCATTCATTATGATTCGAATGTGTTAATAATTCAGCATTAATTTTAATACCAATGATTTTATATTTATCATATATTTATTATATATGTTTTATATATATATATATATATAATATATGTGTTATTTATATATATTATATATGCTTTATATATATATATATATTTATTATATATGTTATGCATATATATTTCTTATATATGAGAATCATATTTTTTTATTTTGTTATATTTTATATTTCTCATATATAGTATTTATATATGAATATATATTTTTTAATTTAACATCAATGATTTTATATTTCTCTTTTTTATTTTGACATATTTTATTTGTATTTTTCGTATTTAAGCACCCGTTAAAGAAGTAAATGCAGTGTTTGATTCCTGTCATTTTTCACGCAAACTCAGAATCAGTCGCAAAATCAAGTAGACGTGTAATCGTACATATAAAAAAATAGCAAAGATTTACTTAAGCGAAAGAAACTCGTAATTTTGACAATTTTACGAGTAATTGATTATAAATTAAATACCCCCTCCACCAACAAAAAACAACTTGAGGTGTAACATGCTCAAGAGGGATTGCTCTGTAATATGCGTCTGCCATTATATCATATACTCTGTTGCATTAAATATTTAAACCATTAGTCTAAATTTATTGTAACTTTTCTGACACTGAGAATGCAATTCTTACTTGTGAGAATTGAACTTGCTTCAAGGGTATTCATTGGTTATTGAATGATGGCTAAGAAACCACAATTGTATCATGTTTTGGATATAAAGCTGAACGTTTGTGTGTGTGCGTCTAGTCACGAATAGGCTCTTATATGGTTGACTATTAGAGAAAACTGATCACATACAATGACAGAAGATGTATCAAGACACAGAAATGGGTATGTTTGATCTTGCATAATGATGATTTATTAAAATTGTGGGGTCTGCGTACGCGCCTGATCCACAAATTATGGAAGAAACAAATTTGAAATTAAAAAAAAAAAAAACGTTTACAAATTTTTTTGATATAGATGTGCATGATAACACTTTGATAAGTATGTTTTAACTTAAATAGGGATGGTATAATAAAATTGTGGGGTCTGCGTTCGCGCCTGGCCTCCATAGAATGGAAATAGGCACAAAATTTAATAAAGAATTTTCACATATATCTGCGTAAGTATACTTTGATAATTATGTTTCAGTTTGAAGAAATAGGGTATAATAAAATTATGGGGTGCTCGTTCGCGCCTGACCTCCATAGAATGGAAATATGTCACAAAGTTTAAAAAGGTTTTTAATATAGACCCACAGAATATTGTGATAAGTGTTTCAGTGTGACCAGGTATGTTATAATAAATTATGGTGTTTATCTATTTTAATTTTACTTTCATCATATTTTGCTTTGGTTTTGATACCCCCAGATTCGAAGCTATCTCTTTACAATACTTCTTTTTCATAACGTATCTTACTTTCATAAATCAGAGTCCATTTTCTGTAGGTTGTTTTTGAACCCAGTCAACGACGGGTACTTTTGCTAGTATATATATATATATATATATATATATATATTTATATGTGTGTGTGTGTATGTATGAATAAGGCTTGTGTTTAGGTTTGTAGATGTGTGCGTCGCAGTTTCACTTTAACGTATTATTAGTATAATAATAATAATAATAATAATAATAATATGGCGATATAAAGCACAAAATTAAAAGAAAGCCTTTTTTTCCTTATTTGAAATGACACCCAGGAAAGAATGTATTAAAATCCTTACATTAATGAAAACTTAAATTTGTGTGTATATATTCACGCTAATGTGTGTGCGGAACTGTGCGTGTGCATGTACGTGAGTGTGCGTGCGCGTAAGTATGTGTATAGATTGATGTGGTATGTTCGTTTGCAGGATTTGCCATTTGAGTAATTTCGTGGTGATGATTTAATCTGAATTTGTTTCCCAAAACAAGTCAATTTATTTTCATTCACACGGATGATAAAGGGAATTATATATAAAAAAAAGGCTAAACAGTCGAAAAATAGAAAGATAGAGACAAACTTTCTCATGTGTACTTGTGTGATCTCATTCCACACTCTTTGTGATATGACTATATATATATATATATATATATATATACTAGACTACTTGTTACCCGTTGGTTCAGTATATTATAGTAGCTATGGACTTAATGTATGAGCGTGACACTTGTGACGTAAATAAAATAATAACATAGGTTTTGTGACATAAGAGAAACATTTCTATGAAAGTATATTAAAATGAAAAAAAGAATATAGATAGATGTCTATCAGTCGTTCTGTTTATAATTGTTTATTTTTTAAACAAAACTTACAGCCATTGAAGTATAAGTGGTTTGCCATACTTATAGATAAATGTGCACTGAACAGAAACGATAATACTTAAAGTTAAATTCAAATTTTGATATATCTTTTCATTTAAACGTGAAAAAAACAATTGGGACGCTTAAAACGTACAGAGTAAAACAATACGTTTTTTGTCGCGTTGATTATTTCTTTGTAACGCAATTTTAGAATAAACATATTTTAGGGGATATTTATTTATGTTGGTAGTGTAGAAGAAAATGTATGATTTTATTTTAGAAAGGTGTATTAAAAATGGAGAATAAAAAAAGAGGAAGGTGGTGGGTAAGTCGCTGTTGTAAAATGCTCTTATTGTTGTCAACGGTTTAAGTAGATTTATTTGTAAGTTAAAATAACTTAAATGTAATACGGAAATGAACGATGTAAAAAAATGCAGAAAGTAATTGTTTATTTGGATAATTTAAACGGGGAAATAAATTGGGACGCTGGAAAGGTACACGGAAAAACAATCCGTTTTATTGTCTTGGTGATTAATTAGTATAATATATAACGTATATATGAAACAGGTTGATGAATATACGTATTTTTTTATTATATTTTCACCCCAAACAAGACACATCGCCAATTTGATGTAGGGGGCTACTATCAGGGAATAAGCTACGGGGATTCTATGTACGGAGTTGGGCAGCAAGATGTCGGTTCACGTTACACTTGAACTTCTGCATGTCAATACAGTATGGGAAGCAGGGTCTCGAAAGGGAATTCCAAAGTCTAGCGGTTCTGGGAATAAACTACTGGAGTAGAAGGCTCTCTTACATCTAGGGGTATCTACTGTGAAAGGGTGGAATTTAGCTACTTGTCGGGTTTGTCGGGGGTATTGACGTCGACGGGTTACAAGTGCTTGCAGTTCGTCAGAGCATTCACCATTAAAGTACTTGTAGAACAGTATTATTTGTAATCACGGTTAGCATTTGCTTCCCATATCTTGAAGTTTTTATTCAATAAATTTTAGATATTCAATTTTCTAAGGACTCCGTTTGTACGGACGAAACCGGCCCAGCGATTCATGTTTATTTGTTTACGTTGTTATGGGTGTATGTTTATGTACGCATGCGCGACCTGAAGTTGTAAACAGGATATTTGGTTACAACACCCGTTACAATGTCATTTGAGTTTTAGAATTATATATATACACACACACATATATATATATGAGTGTGTGTGTTTGTATGTTTGTGTGTATAAACACGCAAATATATATACATATGTACACGCTAGTTTCTTTTTTTAC
>NC_136518.1:25076239-25086239 GCF_053919585.1 Euprymna scolopes
TTTTAAAAAAAGTTCATGAATGTGAACAAGTTCTTGATAAGCCGTTCGTCTTAAGTAATCAAATTTACCAAATTTACATTTCTAACGATTACTATGATATTGTCCTTTTGACCAATGTGCACTCTTTAATTCTTATCCTCGAGTGCCCTCTAGACCTTGACAAGTGGTGATTTATTTGTAAAAGACCAAAAGAAAAAATCCTTACACCCAATAATCTTTAAAAGTAATGGACAGTATTAATAAAAACTATCTATTTGTAGCATCTAAACAATTTGACCCTTACATAAAGACCGCTATCCAGTCAGAACGAGACTTGAAATATGTACATTCTTATTCTACAAACGCATGGCCGGAAAATAAGATCATTATCTTCGAAAAATCATTTCTGTCGATACTAATATTGTTCATTATATTTAGTTTACATTTCATTATATTGTTCATTATATTTACTTTACATTTCATTATATTGTTCATTATATTTACTTTACATTTCATTATATTGTTCATTATATTTACTTTACATTTCATTATATTGTTCATTATATTTACTTTAAATTTCATTATATCGTTCATTATATTTAGTTTACATTTCATTATATTGATCATTATATTTACTTTACATTTCATTATATTGTTCATTATATTTAGTTTACATTTCATTATATTGTTCATTATATTTACTTTACATTTCATTATATTGTTCATTATATTTAGTTTACATTTCATTATATTGCTCATTATATTTAGTTTACATTTCATTATATTGTTCATTATATTTAGTTTTCATTTCATTATATTGTTCATTATATTTAGTTTACATTTCATTATATTGTTCATTATATTTAGTTTACATTTCATTATATTGTTCATTATAGTTACTTTACATTTCATTATATTGTTCATTATATTTACTTTAAATTTCATTATATTGTTCATTATATTTACTTTACATTTCATTATATTGTTAATTATATTTACTTTACATTTCATTATATTGTTCATTATATTTACTTTACATTTAATTAGATTGTTCATTATATTTACTTTACATTTCATTATATTGTTGATTATATTTACTTTACATTTCATTATGTTGTTCATTATATTTACTTTACATTTCATTATATTATTCATTGTATTTACTTTACATTTCATTATATTGTTCATTATATTTACTTTACATTTCATTATATTGTTCATTATATTTACTTTACATTTCATTATATTGTTCATTATATTTACTTTACATTTAATTAGATTGTTCATTATATTTACTTTACATTTCATTATATTGTTCATTATATTTACTTTACATTTCATTATATTGTTCATTATATTTAGTTTACATTTCATTATATTGTCCATTATATTTACTTTAAATTTCATTATATTGTTCATTATATTTAGTTTACATTTCATTATATTGTTCATTATATTTACTTTAAATTTCATTATATTGTTCATTATATTTACTTTACATTTCATTATATTGTTCATTATATTTACTTTACAATTAATTAGATTGTTCATTATATTTACTTTACATTTCATTATATTGTTCATTATATTTACTTTACATTTAATTAGATTGTTCATAATATTTACTTTACATTTCATTATATTGTTCATTATATTTACTTTACATTTCATTATATTGTTCATTATATTTACTTTACATTTAATTAGATTGTTCATTATATTTACTTTACATTTCATTATATTGTTCATTATATTTACTTTACATTTCATTATATTGTTCATTATATTTACTTTACATTTCATTATATTGTTCATTATATTTACTTTAAATTTAATTATATTGTTCATTATATTTACTTTACATTTCATTATATTATTCATTATATTTACTTTAAATTTCATTATATTGTTCATTATATTTACTTTACATTTCACTATATTGTTCATTATATTTACTTTACATTTCATTATATTGTTCATTATATTTACTTTAAATTTCATTATATTGTTCATTTTATTTACTTTAAATTTCAATATATTGCTCGTTATATTTAGTTTACATTTCATTATATTGTTCATTATATTTACTTTAAATTTCATTATATTGTTCATTATATTTACTTTACATTTCATTATATTGCTCGTTATATTTACTTTACATTTCATTATATTGTTCATTATATTTACTTTACATTTCACTATATTGTTCATTATATTTACTTTAAATTTCATTATATTGTTCATTATATTTACTTTACATTTCATTATATTGTTCATTATATTTTCTTTACATTTCATTATATTGCTCGTTATATTTAGTTTACATTTCATTATATTGTTCATTATATATTGTTTACATTTCATTATATTGTTCATTATATTTACTTTACGTTTCATTATATTGTTAATTATATTTACTTTAAATTTCATTATATTGTTCATTATATTTAGTTTACATTTCATTATATTGTTCATTATATTTAGTTTACATTTCATTATATTGTTCATTAAATTTAGTTTACATTTCATTATATTGTTCATTATATTTAGTTTACATTTCATTATATTGTTCATTATATGTAGTTTACATTTCATAATAGTGTTCATTATATTTACTTTACATTTCATTATATTGTTCATTATATTTACTTTAAATTTCATTATATTTACTTTAAATTTCATTATATTGTTCATTATATTTACTTTACATGTCATTATATTGTTCATTATTTTTAGTATATATTTCATTATATCGTTCATTATATTTAGTTTACATTTCATTATATTGTTCATTATATTTAGTTTACATTTCATTATATTGTTCATTATATTTACTTTAAATTTCATTATATTGTTCATTATATTTACTTTACATTTCATTATATTGTTCATTATATTTACTTTACATTTCATTATATTGTTCATTGTATTTACTTTACATTTCATTATATTGTTCATTATATTTACTTTACATTTCATTATATTGTTCATTATATTTTGTTTACATTTCATTATATTGTTCATTATATTTACTTTACATTTCATTATATTGTTCATTATATTTAGTTTACATTTCATTATATTGCTCATTATATTTAGTTTACATTTCATTATATTGTTCATTATATTTAGTGTACATTTCATTATATTGTTCATTATATTTTCTTTACATTTCATTATATTGTTCATTATATTTAGTTTACATTTCATTATATTGTTCATTATATTTACTTTACATTTCATTATATTGTTCATTATATTTACTTTACATTTCATTATATTGTCCATTATATTTACTTTAAATTTCATTATATTGTTCATTATATTTACTTTACATTTCATTATATTGTTTATTATATTTACTTTACATTTAATTAGATTGTTCATTATATTTACTTTACATTTCATTATATTGTTCATTATATTTACTTTAAATTTCATTATATTGTTCATTATAGTTACTTTACATTTCAATGTATTGTCCATTATATTTACTTTAAATTTCATTATATTGTTCATTATATTTACTTTACATTTCATTATATTGTTCATTATATTTACTTTACATTTCAATGTATTGTCCATTATATTTAGTTTACATTTCATTATATTGTTCATTATATTTACTTTACATTTCATTATATTGTTCATTATATTTACTTTACATTTCATTATATTGTTCATTATATTTACTTTTAATTTAATTATATTGTTCATTATATTTACTTTAAATTTAATTATATTGTTCATTATATTTACTTTACATTTCATTATATTGTTCATTATATTTAGTTTACATTTCATTATATTGTTCATTATAGTTACTTTACATTTCATTATATTGTTCATTATATTTTGTTTACATTTCATTATACTGTTCATTATATTTACTTTACATTTCATTATATTGTTCATTATATTTAGTTTAAATTTCATTGTATTGTTCATTATATTTAGTTTACATTTCATTATATTGTTTATTATATTTACTTTACATTTAATTATATTGTTCATTATATTTACTTTACATTTCATTATATTGTTCATTATATTTACCTTACATTTCATTATATTGTTCATTATATTTAGTTTACATTTCATTATATTGTTCATTATATTTACTTTACATTTCATTATATTGTTCATTATATTTACTTTACATTTCATTATATTGTTCATTATATTTACTTTACATTTTATTATATTGTTCATTATATTTAGTTTACATTTCATTATATTGTTCATTATATTTACTTTACATTTCATTATATTGTTCATTATATTTACTTTACATTTCATTATATTGTTCATTATAGTTACTTTACATTTCATTATATTGTCCATTATATTTACTTTTAATTTCATTATATTGTTCATTATATTTAGTTTACATTTCATTATATTGTTCATTATATTTACTTTACATTTCATTATATTGTTCATTATATTTACTTTACATTTCATTATATTGTCCATTATATTTACTTTAAATTTCATTATATTGTTCATTATATTTACTTTACATTTCATTATATTGTTCATTATATTTACTTTACATTTCATTATATTGTTCATTATATTTACTTTACATTTCATTATATTGTTCATTATATTTACTTTAAATTTCATTATATTGTTCATTTTATTTAGTTTACATTTAATTATATTGTTCATTATATTTAGTTTACATTTCATTATATCGTTCATTATATTTACTTTACATTTCATTATATTGTTCATTATATTTACTTTACTTTCATTATATTATTCATTATATTTACTTTACATTTCATTATATTACTCATTATATTTACTTTACATTTCATTATATTGTTCATTATATTTAGTTTACATTTCATTATATTGTTCATTATATTTTGTTTACATTTCATTATATTGTTCATTATATTTACTTTACATTTCATTATATTGTTCATTATATTTAGTTTAAATTTAATTATATTGTTCATTATATTTAGTTTACATTTCATTATATTGTTCATTATATTTACTTTACATTTCATTATATTGTTCATTATGTTTAGTTTACATTTCATTATATTGTTCATTATATTTAGTTTACATTTCATTATATTGTTCATTATATTTAGTTTACATTTCATTATATTGTTCATTATATTTACTTTACATTTCACTATATTGTTCATTATATTTACTTTACATTTCATTATATTGTTCATTATATTTAGTTTACATTTCATTATATTGTTCATTATATTTAGTTTACATTTCATTATATTGTTCATTATAGTTACTTTACATTTCATTATATTGTTCATTATATTTACTTTACATTTCATTATATCGTTCATTATATTTAGTTTACATTTCAGTATATTGTTCATTATATTTACTTTACATTTCATTATATTGTTCATTATATTTACTGTACATTTCATTATATTGTTCATTATATTTACTTTACATTTCATTATATTGTTCATTATATTTACTTACATTTCATTATATCGTTCATTATATTTAGTCTACATTTCATTATATTGATCATTATATTTAGTTTACATTTCATTATATTGTTCATTATATTTAGTTTTCATTTCATTATATTGTTCATTATATTTAGTTTTCATTTCATTATATTGTTCATTATATTTGGTTTACATTTCATTATATTGTTCATTATATTTAGTTTACATTTCATTATATTGTCCATTATATTTAGTTTACATTTCATTATATTGTTCATTATATTTAGTTTATATTTCATTATATTGTTCATTATATTTAGTTTACATTTCATTATATTGTTCATTATATTTGGTTTTCATTTCATTATATTGTTCATTATATTTAGTTTACATTTCATTATATTGTTCATTATATTTAGTTTACAGTTCATTATATTGTTCATTATATTTAGTTTACATTACGCAGACTTTACATTGATACACTTTGTGTTTTCTCATTTCAACATTACATATTAAATTATTTTTTATTTCTATATATTTTTTATTTTTAATTCCTACAATATTTATTGAAATCTTAACTGAAAGTGGTTTATTAGAAAAGAATATTTTAAAAAAACGGCTGATAACAATTATTTCATCAGATAATAACACTAAGCCGTTTTATTTCTCTGCTTGCTGACTGGTTCGTACATACTAACTTTAAAAGTTATAAAATATCAAATAGAACCCAACAATTTTAAGTATAAAAAAGATTTATTTTTTTGTTTTTTTTTTAAAGTAATTAGAACAATCTTAACCTGAGTGACAATTTTCAACAACAAACGTATATTACATTATTAGAAAATAAGCATGTAATGGTTTTGGTTTCGAAATTTTTTTTGTAAATAAATTATCAGTGCGACAAGAGATATGAAAAAAATACTTTTCAATATCTAGAATACATCTTCAATCTTTTGAATATCTGAATTAAGCTCTCATTCGGCTTCTAGTGAAGTAGTGTATCGGAAGGAAACTTCACTTGCCGTGCAGTGATTTAGTCCACAGTACATTGAAGATTACATTGCATTGTGGAGAATCTATTGTTGATTGCATAAAAGTATATGTAAATCATGACGTCACTTAAAGTTTAAAATGCAAAAGTCAAGCATCAAGCGCCAGTTGCACACTAAAAAGAAACATTCATTTCAACTGCGTCCCTGTCTTTTCAAAGAACCAAATGTTGATTTTATGAAATTATTTTACATAATAAATAAGTTGAAGCAAAGTTAAATGTACAAAAATCAAACACCATGCTTCAGTTGTGCTCTAAAACGAAAATTAATTTCTAACGCGCCCTTATAATATAAAACAATCTACAGTTGGTTTTATAGGCTGGGCCTTTCTACTTGTGCGGTGATTTAACTTCTCAAATGCATGAATAAAAATGTTAGCTTTCGTCAAAATCGGACTTCCTTCTTAAATCGGATTCATTAAAATTAGAATTTGTTAGACGTTTTGCGATTCAAAACCTACATGAGAACACTTCCAGAGATATCAAATACCTTCGTGTAAATTTTATAAAAAAAATCAGCCCAGCCGTTTCCGAGTCCATAGGGAACCAGCGCAGACAAAGTATGATTATGTACTAGAGCAGGCATCTATTCAATGTAGACATATAGATATAGATATCCGTAATAAGTTTATAAGTGCAGTTACTATTTTGTAATAATTCTTACTCGAATAATTTTTATAATCCAAAATACGGTCAACAATTTTACAAAAATGTTTTCGCTCTCCTCGTCAAGCGTTCGATCAACTTTTGCGTCAACTTCCATTCTTTCTCAGTAGTAAATAAATTGAATGATTTAGTTATAGTATTTTATGATATATGATTTTATGATTTTATGATTTATGAATGATTTACTTATAGTATTTTTGAGTATTGTTCTATCTGTGTATAATAACCTTTAAATCTTATTTATAAGAATTAACTATCCAGCATCCAGCATACAGGGCGGAACGATAAAGTTGTCACCCTAAAGAAAGCAAAAAAAATAAAATAAAATAAAAAAACCCAAAAAACTTTTATTTAAAAACTCAATTCAGGTAACTAGAGCTGACATCTATTCAATGGAAGAGGTGGGGTAGTAAGAGAAATGTACAAAGTCATAGCACTCTTTCTGAAGCCAAACCTGGGTCCTTTTGGACGCCGAGTTCTACTGCCACACCCAGGGTTTGCAAGCGACCAATTAATGTCACCAGGAGATCATCAACTCTTCAGCACATTCAGGTACACTCTTGTGTTGACTTTCAAGCCGATTATGATGTGGCTCTTACTTGAAACCACACCAAAGATAATAAGTTTGTTTTCATCACCGTCGGCACGAATCTGTTTTTCGTGGCAATTCAGCGATGCATTTTAAAAGTGTATAGCAATGCATCTCTCATCTCGCTCGTTGAACATTGTGCCACTTTCAGACATGATAGAAGGCGCTTATTACTCTTGGGATTTGTATATATCTGGTCAGCAAGTAGATGGTTTGCAAAAAAAAAAACAACAACAAAAAAAGCAGTTTTCATCAAACGGAAATGGAATCATGTCGTCTTCTCTAGTGCGCCAGTCTTATCAGTCCATTCTGTTATTAGGTTTTGGAACTTTAATGTAGAAATCTTTTAATGCTGAACTTAAATCATAATTTAAGAAAAATAAAGAAAAAAGAAAAAAGAGCAATGAGAAGGCAACTAATAACAACTTGAATATCTAATGTCGACTCGCATGAAAGTTGCTTCACTTGGGGAACTATTTTTTGAACACTGCGTAGAACCATCCAGTGTCTGGGACTAAACGTGATATCAACTAACCCTAAACGTGATATTAAATTAACCTAAACGTGATATTAACTAACCCTAAATGTGATATTAACTAACACTCGCTAAATAAGAGATGCTATATACTAATAAATGGTGACACCACCAGTTTTTGAACGACCTCTGGATTTTGGACAGATGCTCTTTAATATAAATAGAAAAATGCGAATAATAGTGTGGTAATTATCGTTTGACCAATGCGTAATCAGAAAATTAAATGACATTTCATTTATTTTATAAAATGCATCATAATAACAGAACAGATACAAAATGACAAAACGAAAGAAGGGGAAATACTTGAGGTAATAGTGTCAAGTCGAACTAAACTATACTACATAGTGCACAGAGTATGAAGGTAATACGATAAATTGTCGCATTATGGCAATAAAACATATCCTACACTACCATCCCTGAAGTATTGATTAACAGATTGTAGAAGTCGAATTTCGGCTTTAGACAGATACACTGTTTGCTTTATGAATATAATTAATAGTATAGAGTTGCAGTTCCATATGCCTAAACCAAATCTCAAAAAAACTATATAAAAGGAAAGCAACTGTTTTTTACGAGTTTATTTAACTTTTTAAAGGCATACTATATCAGTAAATATCATTAAATAACATTAAATATCATTAAATATCATTAAATATCAGGCATTTTATCATGTTATTCGTTTCATAATTTTTGATTGCCTTCATTTGACAGCATTTGTTTGTTTCATAGCATTATTTTTGTCAGAAAGTGAAAACAATTGCAAAAGCATCAGCGATATGCAAAAGTCTTGCTGGTATACAAAAATAACATTCACTGAAAATGATATGAGGTCTAAAATACAACTAACCATGCACAAACACGCACACACACACACGTATTTCGTATACACTAGTGTTGAGACAATTGATCAGACTCAGAATCAGAAATCAGAAATATCGGAACATTTTAGAGTATCGGAATCGGTATCGGAATTGGTATAGGAATCGAAAACTATTTTCCGATGCAAAAAAAAAAAAAAAAAACAAACAAACAAAAAAACGATTATTTGGTTATCTTTTTTATTTGATTTTGTTTAAAGCAACATTTTCAATTGGTTGTAGTATTAATAAAAAAATAAATACGGATTTATTTTAAACAGCCAGTGAAGTTAGATTATAGAGATTACGGCACATTGGTGTTTATACGTTTGAGAAAATATCTACACATTTAACATGTAATATTTGAAAAATAACACTAATTTAGTAAAATATTTAGAGATGTATAAAAAAAATGAATCAGAATCGGTGATTATATTAAAATCGGGGGTTTAGTACGGAGTCGGTGCTTGTATCGGAATCGGAAGAAGTATTGGAATCGTCCCTTTCCTAATATTTATATACATTAGTGACCTTGCAAACAAAAAAAAAGTTAAGCTGGCTTACAGAACACTATATATACAAATTTAAGCAAATTTGAGCATTTTATATTTGTTTGAAAATATAGGTTCTCTTTTTTAATAATTTTCATAAAATTGTAACCATAGAATATTATTTCAATCATAAAAGCCGGAAAATTTTCACAAATATGAGCATTTAAATATTCAATTTGGTTACCAGTATATATATATATATATATATATATATATATATATATATATATATATATATATATATATATATATAACGCCAAGGATGTGAGTTCATATAGAAACATTGATTTAATTTGAATAAAATAAAATACGAATCAAGTGC
>NC_136518.1:25091239-25133739 GCF_053919585.1 Euprymna scolopes
GGATCTAAATAGAGCATTACCCTTAAGAGACAACGTTTTATTATTCTTCAATTTCACATACACATACACATACAAACAAAACACACACACCTACACACGCACACACACAAACAAAAACACACACTGATACACATGTCCACCCAATTATATATATATTTATATATATATATATATATATATATTATTTATATATATATATATATATATATATAGAGAGAGAGAGAGAGAGAAGATTGACTTTCCCGTCGATTGTGAAGTATGAGCTTCCGCCACAACAACTAAGTAGTTCGGAAATCCTCACAGATGATTTATTTATAGTAGAGAAGGCTTTGTATAGAACCGACGACAATTTTTGCTTTTACTGCTAATCCTTATCGGTGCAGATGACTGACAAAGGACAAAAATACAATACAACACAATTTATTACATCAGAGTTAACTTCTCCTAGATGCATGTCTTAACTAAGACTGGGGTTTCATCGCTTTCAGTGAATTAAACGCCTCCAGATACCAACCTGAAATTTCTACAACTCGGCGTTGTACATACATCTTTATTTACGTATGTATTACAGAAGAGGAGAACAACATCGGTACCGTCGCTAACAAATGCAAGCAAATAATTCGCTTCATTTACGAGACCCATTTTGGATAGATTGATTGAGAGAGATAGAAAGAGTTACCTGACTAGCATCTAGCATGTACGCTCTTATTTACATGTCTTGATACACACACGTTAGAGAATTAGGTCTTATTTACACTAGTGCATTTAGTGCATTGTGTCTTCATTATTTTCCAAATAAATAGTATAAACAGTGAATATTTGAGATTAATATGAAAAATCAATATTTAGCATGTTATCCTAAAAATACTATACACGTCAAAAGTATATGGACCTGATTTCATCTCGGTTATACTATTAAAAAATGCTCCGCTGAGGTTGCTCTAATTCTCTCTAAATGCCTTAATTATTTTTTCCCTGACTGTTGGAAAAATGCTTCTATGCTAGCACTTTACGAGAATTCTGGTGGAAAAACTGACCCATGAAATTATCGCCCTCCTCGTTTTTTTGTTTTTTTTTTAATCCATTAATCAAACTCTACTCCACCATCTCACAGTTTCTAAACTTATGGCCAACCAAAAGTATGAATTAAGGCAAGCCCATTCTTACTGCAGATATTCAAACTGGAATCTCTGAACGTATATACTATTCACTGGTACAGGCAGGAAAGGCTGGGGCAGTAGCCCTTGATATATATAAAGCTTTTGACAGGGTATCTTGAAAATCAAAGCATATGGTATTACTGGACGAATGCTTAACATAATTAAATACTTCAAGGTTGTACTCGATGGTCTCGAACGTCAGGACCATATAATATAAATGCGTATGTGCTTCATGAGTGAATTCTTGGACCTTTATACTTCCTGGTATTCATAAATGACATCCCTGATAAAATTATCTCCAAGATTGGTATATTTGCTGACGACATCACACTTTATAAAAAAAAACACCAGGGAAAACGAATGAAAATGCAATGGCAGAAACGCTAGAGATAGACGTCCAGTTTGTAGTGGAATGGAGAAAAAATGAATGCTAGTATCCAATGTTGCGAATGCCAAGCTTTTTTTCTATTAATAATTACAAGACACCTCCTATACCACCTCAAACTATGGCTAATGATACATTACTTAAAAGTACTTCGTTCAAACTCCCCGGCTTAACGTTCACAGGGAACATGAACTGAAACCGATACATTGAGGGCATTGACAAGTCAACTGCAAAATAGGTGAACTCTCTCTACTGTGTTAGGAAGTTCCGCCTGCAAATATGCTGTATCTCTACAAGGGCATGTATGGAGTATTGTTGATATATTACAATGGAATAGTGTTGATACATGTGGGCTGGTACATCTGCTAGTAGTCTCTCACTCTTATATAGGGTAAAAAAAAACAGTCACCAGTATTTTAATTGTAGTTGCTTAGAAGTACTTTAAGCCTTTGTAATCCCTCGACGTAAATGCCTCCAGCAAACTTGACAAGCCGCTTAATCAAACCCCTACAGTGTAGAGATATCTAGATTCCAGAAAGCTTCCTACTGCAATAGTTTCTTCCCTCGGAGTGCTAGACTTTTGAATTTCCTCCCGGGTCACTGGTTCTCTGACTGTACTGGCATGCAGAAGTTCAAGTGCAATTTAAACAGTTTGCTGCCCAACACCCCACATAGTATTGCTGTAAATTATGCCCCATATAGTAACGGCTTCATCAAAGTCGCACTGTGCCTTGCTTGGGTTGAAAATGCAATAAAAATACCTAGTAAAAACGTTTATCAAATATATTGTCTAATCTTAGGATAAAACGTAAACAATTCATCACACGCCAATATATAGGGCAATTCATTGTCTTAATCATCCTATTTACACCTTTTCTCTTCTAAGATAGAACGTTTATTTGCAATTAAAACGCGTAGAAGGTAACAGTTAACACTCGGGAAAATTGAACATGCGCTCATCTTTATAATCATTTGATTGGGCAGTTTTATTTAATCAGTTGTTTACGCTAAAGCATTTAATGGTATTTATTATAATATTTAATGTCATTTAATAGGCAAAACGTAAAATCGTTAAACATTTGAGGAGATGCACCCCGCTTCTGTTTATTTAGTTCTTTTTTGTCATTGTATAATTATTTTATTTATTAATTTTTATAATTTTCTTTTACAAAAATACCCAGTTGTTACTCAACGAATATGTTTATTGTGTTTGCTTTTACGTCGCAGAGTGCGTATGTTCCATAAATTATGACATGTGTTTTCGTTCGGATTTATGTAGACACGGCTGACGAATAGAGTCGTCCGTGTAGTATATAATTAATTCCATAAGCATATTCCAAATTTCAAGACACTTCAAGTCAAATTACTAAAAGGTTTCCTTCGTATTTTATCTTGTGGATGTTATATATTTTGATGTTATTTATGTTATTTGTGTGGAGGAAAAAAGAAAGTAATACACACTAAAAAAGGATTTCTCGAAATAAAGACGAAACGTTGATGAACACATAACACGGTTTGTTCCTTTTCTCTCTCTCTTTCTCTCTCTCTTTCTCTCTCTCTCTCTCTCTCTCTCTCTATATATATATATATATATATATATATATATAAAAGTAAGGAGGTCTGGCGTTGCTCGTAATTTAATGAGGTTTACCAAATTTTTCACCCTTCTATATTATATTTAAATCAACATTGGTGAAACAGTCCATCTTTTAATCAAATCTATTAGTTGCTTCCTCTAGTAAGCAACCCATCACGGTTGACTGGGTTGAAGTTTCGTATGTTTTTCCGCAGTGACTTCGTTCATAATATATTGTAGCTTACATTGCAATGTAGAGACCCTACTGTCTATTTTATAAAATTATTATGACTTGAATTAAGTTTATAATGCAAAAGTCATATAGCATGGTTCAATTGTGCTGTGAGAAGAAACATTAATTCAGAACGCGCCATAGTCACATAAAGTAACATACTGTTGATTTTATATAGATAGTCTTTTCTGCTTGTGCATTCGCAAATGCACCTGTGACGTTAGGTTGTATAAGGCGCTAATAGTAGTCAACCGTGTGTGTTTCTTTTTTCATCAGATTATCTTGATTATCGATTATCGATATTTATCGAAGACATTCAGGTAGAAAACCTTTCTACGAAAACTTCTAATGATATAAAAATATATGTGCGTGAAATTTCAAAAGACTTGGTCAAGCTGTTTAGGAGTTAATATGAAACACTCACACACAAAACGTTTTTATTTATATAATGATATATATATGTATATATATATATATATATATATATATATATGTATATATTGATATATAGAGAGAATTATAGAAAAGACAACACAATATGTTGTTATATATAGATTTATGTTTCAATCCAGTAAGAAAAATATGTTATAATTGCTCTTTATATGTAGGCGTTTCGAATTCCTATGTATCTCATCAGAAGAGGAGAGAGAGAGAGAGAGAGAGAGAGATTACATATAATGTAATGCAATATATAGCTACATTACATATAGTGGAATGTAATACATAGCTATATTTCATATAGTATAATGCAATATATAACCAGATTGCATATAATATAATGCAATATATAGCTACAATTTCTAGTATATAGGAAATATGGGAGAAGTGGGTGTGGGAGATCTGACGATTGACATTATACATGTGTAGGTGAATTTAAGCTATAGTGGGAATTGAGAGAGACGGAATTATAGGAAATGAGGGTTAGGATTAGTATTTGAATATTTTAAAATAGTTTACTGGTATAGATTTACTAATAAGTATGATAGTGAGGAGCATTCAGAAATCGTGTGTTATGTAAGAGGGAATGAGATGGAAGAATATAGTAGAATGGCGGGATTTTTTAAGCATGAACAATAGTAGGATAATATATATATGTATATATATATATATATATATTACCCTCCTATTTCCCATTTACTACAATAAGACTAAATTCGTATCGATTAGGATAGTACTGGTTTTCATTTACTTCATTTTTATTGTTGATACTTAATTCTCCAACTTTTTTTTATTTGGTACTGATAGGAGTGTTTAGATGAAAGTTGCCAACATCTATAAGTAAAATGATTCTATAGAATAAATTTAATTCGAATCTTGCACACACAGTCCGCCACCTTCCATCCCGTTGTATAGTAAATTATTTATCATTAATTGTCTGTTTGAAATAATAAACCTACTTAAGCGTTAACCATATGTAAAAAAAAAATTGTTATTTTTCTTCTTCCGTAAAATTACTTGTCATTGTCAGCAGAAATTTAAGTAAATAAAATTAAAACATTTGTTCTTTTTCTTTTGTTTACAATTGTAATACTGATACGATTATTAAAATGAAATTATAGTAACGAATGCAAATGGTGAGTTCTTGTAAGTTAAAATGAGACTAGTATCTAAACATAGCCACATATGACGCCTAAAATCTCCCGATGAAACATTTTTGAAATATGATTTTAACGAGAATTAAACGTTAAAACGCAAAAAATGAATGCTGCTCATTCGTGTATGTGTCAATATGGGTTCGAGCCTCGTTCAAATTATACACGTGACTCAAAAATGCTATTTGGTGTTTCTTTGCTTACAATTATAAAATGATGGCAAGAAAACAGTGAATATACCTTTAATAGAATCTCCTATACAGTGTATTGACCAATGAAAACGGGGCGTTTATGACACTTTTGACTATTGTCGATCCAAAGACCGCAAGAAAAAAATCATTCAAATAAACGATGCAAAACATGGATTTTTAGTACGTGCTATACGTTGCTCCACCTGACGTTCTTGCTCACGATATTACATTATTTACAAACGAAATCAATATTTTTGACTGAGATTTGAATGATTGGTTTCCCAGATCGATATATCTGCTACCAATATGGTTTCACTTGAATTCTGTTTTACAACGATCACCGAAACAGCGATATGCCATGGTGTGTTCATTTTTTATCAGATCTTAACTATACCGAATTCCTCTAAGTTGCTTCACAAAATTGCGAAACTTCAAAACAGAGTGTGACGAAGAAGCTGAGTAGAAAATTATTGATTCTTAAATAAATGTTTGACAAATGTTGCCATGTTATGGATACGCGGATAATTCATAAATCCGATTAGCGTTTGAAGATGATCTCATCAATCTTGAAGCATTAACAAAACCATAAGCTTTAGTGGACTATCACTTTATATACTTACAATCCAAAACATACCTTACTTATACACGGTGTTATTATTTATTTATACACGTTGTTCTACGTAAATTTTTTAAACTCTTTAAATTTGTTCATTTAGATTTCTTATTAGAAACAAAAATAATTACGTAAAAAATGAGGAATGAAATTATCTCCCTATTATCTGGTATTAATGATAAAGGTTTGCTGGGATATTCTCGCTTTACGGAAATAATGTTCTTGTCAAATAAAGCCTGGCACAATCTTATGAATTCTATTGAAATTAATAATAGTATTTTTTCTATGCAACAATAGAGGTTTGTTAGATTATATGGCGTTGTCTGTCGATTATATAGCATACAGATAGACGGGTGTGGTATTATTTGACTGTAAAATATCCTGAAACAAATGATAAACAAAACAGATTGTTTAATTTAACTAAGAACAACATTCCATCAAGAAATGAACCGATAAAGTATTATAAGTTTTGAATGGGAAGTTTAACAATAAATAATAAGCATTTCTCACTGTAAATCGCATATAATATCGAATAAATGTCGCAATTATCAATAAATTGGTTCTGCAATTTATGCCATGTTGTATGCAGTGTGCAGATTGGCATAAAAAACCCAATAAACGCAATATCTTTTAAAATCTAATAATGTAAGAAATATGTTGACTTGACGAACCAGATTATTATTTTTAAAAACGAAACGTGTATCTTAAGCGGAACATGTCAGGAGATTTGGAAGATACAAACGGTGATTATTCGGTAGAAGCAACGGATGTCTGGGAGGAACATTCAAAAGGTGCATTAAGAGGTAAACCACTGATAAGATGGCGTTGTGAAGTATGGATTCTGGACTTTCAGGTTAATTAATTAGAGTGTGGAGTTTCAGAGACATAATCGATTATATTCGGCTGCAGAGATATATTTTGGTGATGATGATGATCATGATGAGGATAGTGATGATGATAGAGGGGGGTAGGAGAGGAAGATGGAGTAAAAAACCCACGTCGTCAACTTATGCATATTTCTACTTTCTACCAAATAATGTTATTCATTTTTTTTCAAATAGAAATTATTTATAAATTTATTTACATCTGAACGTTGGATTCTTTCAAGTGAGAAATGTGGTTTTAAAATAGATAAAGCTCCAGCTTAGAATAAGTCCGCCCTTCCTTCAAAGTGACCTTGTCATTTTTCTCATTCTACGAATATCTTAATTCCAACTCCACTTCAAAAATACTTCATCTAATGAGGATTCAAGTGGCGGATATTTTTGACATTAATTGTTCATCGAGAGATGTCATTAAATAAGGATAAAAACACTTGGAAAAGAAAGAAGAAAAATAAACATATAAATATGTTTGCATATAGAAGACGTTGATACATAGCTAAATCACGGGTAATTCGGAGGAATTAAGAGGGTATTAATATATATATATATATATATATATATATATATATATATATATATATATATAAGTTTCTTGGTTAAATTTTAAATTCTGAAATATCACGAAACTTATATATTGCTCTATTCTTAAATATTGAGCTTTTCCTTTTTGCCTAGGATCTCCATAAAAGTATTACTTCAAGTAATATCTATCAGGATTTTTCATCTGAATTCTATCAGTGTCTTATCTCGCTTATATATATATATATATATATATATATATATATATATATATATATATATATATATATAATTAGGCACCGCCAAAACTGTGGGGGGAGGCAGGTAAGTACTTTTTGACAGACCGTCTTTTTTAAAAATCTACCAAAAATCAGGTAATTATCCGATCAATACAAAATTTTCAGCGATTATTAAGAGAAGAATGAACGTTATAACAATGTATTTATTTTTTATAAATGATATATATATATTTTTTTTTTTTGCTTACAAAACCCCCCTTGATACAAAAAAAACGATAAATAACATGGCAACATTTGTCAAACATTTATTTAAGAATCAATAATCATCTGAAACTGAACACAACATATTGTGTTGGTGTAAGGGACAGAATTATAGATAAAATAATTGTTTGCATACCTTATCTTTACGTCTGAATATCAGAACTTCGATTGTGTTTAATTATCCCGCTTTTGAGTTTTGAAGTGTGAAATTCGGTGAATATGTTATGTAAAATAATTAATTTAAGTTAAGCAAAACAAAACAATTTTTTTTTAATATTTACACGAAAAAAGCCATTTTAAAATCTTTGATGAATGAATTAACAATTTTTTTAGCCAGCCGAATAATGCATGACCATTATTAAACAGGGTTTGAAGAATTGATACAAAAAAAACGATAAATATTGTGCCCTTTGTGTTAAAAATAGCATCATTTTTTTGTTCCCGTTTGAAAACGTTTGCCGCCTTTCGACTACGGTGGACCAAACGCGCTGAAATATTTTTTTTTATTCTGCTTTAAATTGCCCCCCCCCATTTTGGGGAGCCTGCCCCCCACACACATAGACATTAAAAACCAAACTGATACAAATGGTCACCCATCTGGTACTGGCCAGCCTCTGCGTTAATAATACATTGACATTTTCGTCACTGAAAAATAAGTTTTTTTTGGCCTGTTTGGTCTTCGATAGTTTGCTTTTTATCAAATACAAACGTAAACATTGTCGATCTAGAGTCTGTACAGACTCCACAACAATTTTCCCATGGGATCCTGTTAGCTTTGAAGAAAGAAGATAGCTTTTCCATCACATCTTCAGCTGTTGTGGTGGTCTCAAGCTGTGTACATAACAGATATTCTTCCTTGATATCACACAAGAAAATATACCTAACAAACACGAGTAGCTGTGCACACGAACTCACATCCGTTGACTCATCCAGTTGTATTGCAAACATACCAGCTGGAGACGATTTGATCTCCTGTATCACTTTTTCCTTTACGTCATCTGACATTTCATTAATTCTCCGCTTCACTGTGTAGTTTGACAAGGAAATTTGTTGAATTTTACGTTCATTTGCATCTCCAAGAACACGCTTGACCATCTTTAAAGTACATGGCTTACTTAAGGTTTCACCAATTGTGTGGGGCTTCTTTTGCTTCGCTATTTCAAGGGCAACCTCGTATGATGCCTCAACTACACTTGAGGTCTCTTGTTGGAAAGCACCAGTTGCATCCAGTTTCTGTTTTCCGAAACTACTTTCATGGCGCCTGAAGAAATCGGGGTCTTTTTCAGCATACTGTGGATGGATGGTCTGCAAATGATGCTTCAACTTACTAGGCCTCATAGAATCGTTCCCCAACACTTTGAAGCACAGTACACACTGAGGTTTCTCGATGCCATCAGCGAGAATTGATGTAAATCCGTAGCTAATGTACTCTTCACTGTACTTCCGCTTCTTAGTAACACTAGTAGCCATCGCAAATCTAGGGAAAATAAAGAAGACAGACCATCAGAACAAGCATTAAGTGATAAGACAAAAGAATGATAATGAAGGACAGATAAATAGGACAAGTGATAAAATGACAAACACACAAATATCCACATACATAATACATCCATGGACTCACACATTAAGCACACACACAGTCATACACAAACATACACAGAGAGAGTAAAGATGATAAACATTCACACTCAACCTAGCAAGCTGAAATGTACTTTCTACAGCAAGAACACACCTCCTTTGACAAGCACTGCCCCAATTGAAATTATGAGAAGAATAGCGAGTCACATCAATATTAGCACTAAAAAAAAAAAAGCAGGAATACCTGAGTAGGGAATGAGCATGAATACAATGATACCAAAAAATAAGAAAATAATAAAGGAAGTGCACAAATATTTCACACACGAAAACAGCGACCGCATTTATAATTGTCGAACAAAATAAGTAAAACAGTATACAGTATGGTTCAGAATCAATTATACCCACATGTTTACGTGCTGATATCCAAGGCCACACTGAGATAATTCGATCACCTCTCTCCCACATACATACACACATACATACATACACACGTACACACACATTCGTAACAATATTATGTAGGTAACAAAATTTTATTGTCAACTTAATCAATTAAAAAAGAAAATTCCACCATGGCCCCCCTAAATTATTGCCATGGCCCCCTTTGGGGCCATGGCCCCCAGGTTGAGAGTCTATGATCTAGACTCTAGATCGACACGAAGTAACTGACTGCCTATATGAATGGAATTATTTGAAATCCAGGTACTCATATTATAATATTTTTGCATATTCTCATAGAAAATCATCCTAAATCTTAGTTAGACAACAAATAAATTAATTAATTATTTCAAAAACCTTTTTTTTTTAAATATTTATGTACGTTTTTTGTGCAAGACAAAAAATGTCAATTGTTCACTTTTTGGGAAAATTTAACATTTAAAATTTAATTAAAAATAGTAGAAAATGTTTTACATTATTCTGTTTTCTATATGATAAAATTCAGGGGTTTATTTTTCTAGAAAAAATACTCAGAAATAATGGATTTTAATAAATGTAATTTCGTTTTAAAAAAACAACAACTTGATTTTTCGACCATTTTTGGCGGTGCCTAATATATATATATATATATATATATACATATATATATACATATATATATACATATATATATATATATATATATATATATATAATTAAGTATCTGTTTAGTGATGCATGATTCTAAACTAATCGACCGATCATCATGGATATAAAACCACATCGGCGATGCATAAGAATGAATAATTGACTTTTAATTGAGTCTCAACCAAGGGAAGCAAAATCTAACGCGGCGTTTCTTTTACGTTTTAACTGTTTAAACCTCTGTCGGGCCCCTATGCTAACTGGTAATGTCGCAAATGTATCTGATTCGTTAGTGTTATTGAAATGCATTTAATCGTGGTTCTTCCAAAACAACGCATCTTATTATTTCCAAAGTCTCCCCGCATACACATGCACTTTTTTTACACACCAGCGCTTTTTTCTACCTTGACTTTCACACGTCCAGTTTTCCCGCCCCGCACTTTGCTCCTCTGCCGACTTCGTAGAGTATTTTCTCTCTTTTTCTTGTTCATTCGCATACGTGCTTTAACGATTGCTGCCCATACTCGCTCCGTTACGAAAAAGTGAATTAAATGCCTTAGTGAATATTGGAAACTTAAATTTCTTCAAGTGATTATAGCTACTGGATATTAGACATCAATTAGTAAATAAGTTATACTATTTTTGAGTACTTAAATGGGTTTAAGGGAGGTAGTGTGGGCACAGCTTTTTTATGGATTCATATATTTCAGTTTTTCATTAAATTGTATCTTTATTAATTATTGATATCTATTAAGAAAAAATCGCTGAATTTATATTTACAACCCTTTAAGCTTAAGATTGCAATGTCTTCAGCTTTTGAAATAAAATAAGTAGTATATGTTTTTCATGCTGCTTAATCTATTTTGTTTTCAATCAATGTAGCTGAAGTTCTTCGAGATGAGTCAATTGTTTTACCTGTGTAACAATCTAAAGTGTAAGACTTATTTTAATTGGTCTTTCATCGTACATATTCATGGGACTGTTGTTGCATACGGAATAGAACATTTCACAGATTGTCCAGTTGAGAATAGATGAATCAATATTAAGAAAGTTATTTAAGAAGAAAAATACTGATTGTATAGAAATACATTGGATTTAAAAAAAAATTAAGATAAAAATTACAAAATATAAGCAAAGAATCGTTGCTAAAAACTTCAAATTAAAAAAAATATTATTATAATTATACGGAAGATTCGTTTATAAATGTTATTTATAATAAATTCATTATGCTTTTTTTATTATTTATTATGAATAATCCATTTACCTCCTGTTTTCTGTCTCGGCTTATGAACTCAAGAATTCAATCAGTAATATGAGGAAACTAAAACGAGGCTATACATATTTTTAATTTTGCTATTTATAATAAATTCATTATGCTTTTTTTATTATTTATTATGAATAATCCATTTACCTCCTGTTTTCTGTCTCGGCTTATGAACTCAAGAATTCAATCAGTAATATGAGGAAACTAAAACGAGGCTATACATATTTTTAATTTTTTCACGAATTGCAAATATCTGTTTTATTTGGATAAGTTGAACTGTTCTCCTTAGTTTGCGGTGTTTTTTTCACTATAGTTTGCGGGTGTAAGCTCCGACTTCAAATGTATTGGTCGACCACGAACATTTTTCTGGTAAACTCGGAAATCTGCCATGAATTCCGAACGAAACCATTTCTTAAATCTACGACTGTATTTTGTAATATCATCATGGCTGAAGTAACAAGAGTATACTACCTCAGTGAATTGTTTATGGTTCTTTCTTGCAGTAAATCTTTCAACCGATCCGAACACACATACACACATTGATATGTATGTGTTAGTCTGAACAAAACATATTTCAGTATACAGCACAAACTTTTAATGTTTAAGTATGAAATAAAAGATATAGTAGACAGTTATTTTAATCTTTTAGATTCGAATTGAAAACAAGATTTCAGTTGATAGAAACAATATAATATTTGATGAGTTTTAAAAAATAACAAAAAAAAAGAGGTGAAAAAAATAAGTCTGTGAGGCCGGAACGAAAATAAAATTAGAAAGACTAAACAAATATGTGGCAGACACAATCATGCGAGAAAAGTTCAGGAGAGGCCAAATTTATAGTTACCGATTAAACATGAAAAGTGGGTCATGAATCCTAACAAACCCACTACTTATAAACTGTGTCAATCGCTTTATTGCAGATTAGTAAAATATCAATACTTCACTAAATATAAGTCATATAAAAATGAAAATTGTATCATTAAGTTACTGTTTCAAGGTTAGTTATTTCCCAAAATGTTATTCATATCAATTCAATATGTACGGAGTTATGATATTTTATTTATTATCAAGTAATTTATCGTGTCAATCGCATATTGCTAGTCTTTGAAAACGCCAAATAGGGGTGATTAACAGTTTTCGAAAAGGAAAGGATTGTTGCTGGACTCGCAAAAGGATTGTTCATCAAAGAATTTAAATGATAAAATTTCAAATTTGGAAGAACTTTGGAAAGATTAAAGAAAAGGCGGATGCCCTTTTCCCTGGAGTAGTGTTGCAGTCTAATTCAAGGACTTCCCAAAAGATTGCAAGCTGTCAAATTGCAGAAGGGCCATACTACAAAATATTAACTAGTTCATTGTGTTCCTGTTGTATTTGTGTTGCATTAATGTCCTAAAGTCATATTAAAATAACATTTTTATATTGGGCGGACTTTTTTTTTGCCTCCTCAATTTAAAGTTATTTTTTTAAAATTGACATGAACACTAGAATATTTAAATTAAAAGTCAAATATTTAAAAGTAAAAATTATAGAAGGATGAAGGGCCAATCAAATGAGGTAAAGTTTGTTCAAACAGTTACATTAAATTTAGCTTAATTTGCAGTATTTGAAAAAATTACAAATGCGGACATTATTTTTTGCTGCCTGTTTAACTTTTTATTAATCAATCGTTTATTTAACAGTTTATCTGTTTATTATTTAATTGTTTATTTAACATTTTATCTGTATATTACTTAATCGTTTATTTAACATTTTATCTGTATATTACTTAATCGTTTATTTAACATTTTATCTGCATATTACTTTATTGTTTATTTAACATTTTATCTGTTTATTACTTTCTCGTTTATTTAACATTGTATCAGTATATTACTTTATTTATTTAACATTTTATCTGTTTATTACTTAATCGTTTATTTAACATTTTATCTGTATATTATTTAATCGTTTATTTAACATTTTATCTGTATATTATTTAATCGTTTATTTAACATTTTATCTGTATATTACTTAATCGTTTATAAAACATTTTATCTGTATATTACTTAATCGTTTATAAAACATTTTATCTGTATATTACTTAATCGTTTATAAAACATTTTATCTGTATATTACTTAATCGTTTATTTAACATTTTATCTGTATATTACTTAATCGTTTATTTAACATTTTATCTGTATATTACTTAATCGTTTATTTAACATTTTATCTGTATATTACTTAATCGTTTATTTAACATTTTATCTGTATATTACTTTATTGTTTATTTAACATTTTATCTGTATATTACTTAATCGTTTATTTAACATTTTATCTGTATATTACTTAATCGTTTATTTAACATTTTATCTGTATATTACTTAATCGTTTATTTAACATTTTATCTGTATATGACTTAATCGTTTATTAAACATTTTATCTGTATATTACTTAATCGTTTATTTAACATTTTATCTGTATATTACTTAATCGTTTATTTAACATTTTACCTGTATATTACTTAATCGTTTATTAAACATTTTATCTATATATTACTTAATCGTTTATTTAACATTTTATCTGTATATTACTTAATCGTTTATTTAACATTTTATATGTATATTACTTAATCGTTTATTTAACATTTTATCTGTATATTACTTAATCGTTTATTAAACATTTTATCTGTATATTACTTAATCGTTTATTTAACATTTTATCTGTATATTACTCAATCGTTTATTTAACATTTAATCTGTATATTACTTAATCGTTTATTTAACATTTTATATGTATATTACTTAATCGTTTATTTAACATTTTATCTGTATATTACTTAATCGTTTATTTAATATTTTATCTGTATATTACTTAATCGTTTATTTAACATTTTATCTGTATATTACTTAATCGTTTATTTAACATTTTATCTGTATATTACTTAATCGTTTATTTAACATTTTCTCTGTATATTACTTAATCGTTTATTTAACATTTTATATGTATATTACTTAATCGTTTATTTAACATTTTATCTGTATATTACTTAATCGTTTATTAAACATTTTATCTGTATATTACTTAATCGTTTATTTAACATTTTATCTGTATATTACTCAATCGTTTATTTAACATTTTATATGTATATTACTTAATCGTTTATTTAACATTTTATATGTATATTACTTAATCGTTTATTTAACATTTTATCTGTATATTACTTAATCGTTTGTTTAATATTTTATCTGTATATTACTTAATCGTTTATTTAACATTTTATCTGTATATTACTTAATCGTTTATTTAACATTTTATCTGTATATTACTTAATCGTTTATTACTTAATTGTTTATTTAACAACTTAATCGTTTATTACTTAATTGTTTATTTTACATCTCAACTGTTTATTTAATTGTTTATTTTACATCTCAACTGTTTATTATTAAATTGGTGATTTAACTTTTTAACTGTTTAATATTTAATTGATTATTTAACATTTTAACTGTGTATTAATTAATGGCTTATGTAACATCTTAACTGTTTATTACTTAATGGCTTATTTAACATCTTAACTGTTTATTATTTAATTGTTTATTTAACATCTCAACTGTTTATTATTTAATTGTTTATTTTACATCTCAACTGTTTATTATTTAATTGGTGATTAAACTTTTTAATTGTTTATTATTTAATTGTTTATTTAACATATTTACTGTGTATTAATTAATGGCTTATTTAACATCTTAACTGTTTATTATTTAATTGTTTATTTTACATCCCAACTGTTTATTATTTAATTGTTTATTTTACATCTCAACTGTTTATTATTTAATTGGGGATTTAACTTTTTATTATTTAATTGTTTATTTAACATTTTAACTGTTTATTACTTAATTGTGTATTTAACATTTTAACTGTGTATTAATTAATGGCGTATTTAACATCTTTACTGTTTATTACTTAATGGCTTATATAACATCCTAACTGTTTATTACTTAATAGTGTATTTAACATCTTATCTGTTTATTCTTTAATTATTTATTTATCATCTTACCTGACGGTTTATTACTTAATTGTTTATTTAATATATTAACTGTTTGTTATTTAATCGTTTATTAAACATCTTAACTGTTTATTACTTAACTGTTTATTTACCATATTAACTGGTTATTACTTAATTGTTTACTTTATATCTTAACTGTATTATTTAATTGTCTATTAAGCATCTTAACTGTTTATTACTTAATTGCCCATTTAACATCTTAACTGTTTATTACTTAATGGTGTATTGCTTAATTGTTTATTTAACGTTTAAACTGGTTATTACTTAATTGTTTGTTTAATATCTTAACTGTTTATTATTTAATTGTCTATTTAACATTTAACTGTTTATTAGTTAATTGTTAATTTAACACCTTAACTGTTTATTAATTAAAGGTTTATTTAACATCTTAACTGTTTATTATTTTATTGGTTATTTAACATCTTAACTGTTTATTATTTAATTGTTTATTAGTATCTTGACTGTTTATTACTTAATTGTTTATTTAACATTTTAACGGTGTGTTATTTAATTGTTTATTTAACATGTTAGCTGTTTATTATTTAATTGCTTATTTAACAACTTTACTTTTCATTATTTAATTGTTTATTTGACGTTTTAACTGTTTATTATTTAATTGTTTTTAACATCTTAGCTGTTTATTACTTAATTGTCTATTTAAAATCTTAACTGTTTATTTCTTAATTGGTTTTAACATCTTAACTGTTAATTACTTAATTGTTCATTTAAAATTTTAACTGTTTATTACTTGATTTTCTATTGACAATTGTTTTTAACATTTTAACTGTTTATTACTTAATTTTCTATTTAGAATCTTAACTCTTTATTACTGAATCGTTTATTTAACATCTTAACTCTTTATTACTTGTTAAGTTTGCCGGTTAAAACAAGTAACGTGGAAAGCAATACAAATGACGACTCAACAAACCAAGGTAGATCAAATAAGAAGTGTATTAGGAAAAGGTATATTTACAGGGTATTTACATAATGGTGTCAAACAGGAGATTCTTTGCTAGAGAAACATATCTGCTCTCAGTGGCCGTCGGTGGCTTCTGGTGAACACCCACTCACACTAACTGAGTCTTCCTATTTATGTGTACTTACTATCCACATATGCAAATGAATGTGTGCCACCACAACACCTTCCCCCAAGATTTGAAGTCGCACAGATTTCAATATCTTTTTCTCTTGGGATTTAAAATTAATGGTTCATTAAACTTTCTTTTTCTACCTGATCTTCGGGGTTCAGGTGTATATTGAGGCGGTTCCAAATTAAAGGAGTCGTATATGATGCCCATGGTTTCCTCCACTTCGACTACTGTTGTATAATCACCATCTTGAATGTGGCGTTTTTTTATTTGGTTCAGGTGCTTTTATGTATATTTTGTGGACCTTTAATCATGTATGTACAATCACCAATGCGTTTATCCACTACTCTACATTCCCAGTAAGAAGTGTTATTCCTGTAGCACTTGAAATATACTCGATCTCCCGAGTTATATTTCTTTCTTATAATGTGTGTAGTGTTTCGGACAACTGCCTGTCTTGGCAATAGTTTATCAAACGCTGATTTCACCTTCCTTTTCTTTACATATACGGTGGGGGCTGCTCAGTCGCTATGTTCTATTTTTGATAGTATGCCTGTCTGTTCCAATCTGTCTAATTCTTTATTAATATTTTCAAACCCAGCGAACGGAACGTTTAGCTTTTTTCTAAAAATTGGGCTGGTGTTTTCTTTAAGTTCTAACGAGGCCTTAAATTTATTGCAACGACCTAATTTAGTGATAAATACATCAGGGAATAATTTTTTAAGTCCTCTTTTATATTTTCTGTTGTTGGAGTTGTACATTCTATTTTTTTACAGAATGTATTAATTGGCTTATCCCAGAGTCCAAATTTCTCAATTAAATCTATTCCAAACAGGTTTTCGCTATTTTTCAATACGAACATTTTTAATTTCTTCGTAATCCCTTTCTATTTTATTAGAAGGATAACTTCTCCTTCAAATTTTATCTCACCACCAGTTACCGTCCGAGCTGATTTACTTGTTTTCATCATGGTTGGTTTACCCAACTTTTTCCATGTATTCAAGTTTATTATAGAAATATCGGATCCTGAATCCAGTTGTAATTTTATTGGCGTTTTAAATATTTCCGCTTATATGTATTTTCGCCGATTTTTGTCTAATTTTTCATTTGATTTTGTTTGCTGTACTCTCTTTCTGGTGAAATCTTTATATCTGCAACAATCGCTTTTGTGTCCGACTTTCTTGCAAATGTAGCATTTTTTCTTCTTATAAGGGCAATCCGATTCCCAATTTCTTTATGCGCATCTCTTACAGTTATATCTAGAAAGAGACTTGTTATATTCTTTACGATAATTATAATTATTATATTTGGAATATATCGTTCCGTTTTGACTGCTTTTGTTTGTATAGTTCTTGGTTGGTGTGTATGGTTTTCTAACCTTTCTTACATATGCCACTCCGGATTCTTCTATCTTTTTTTAATCCTTTTTTTAGTTTAATGGCCCTTTCACAATCCTCTGCTAATTTCTGAAGTGTTAAATCTTGCTCAGATTCCAGCTTAGACAACACTCGTCTGCGTATGTCTGCATTTTTCGTAGAGACTAACCCTTGTGCGAAGATTAGGCATTTGGAATCTTCTGTTAGTTCCGCTAGCTTAAAATTATCACAGTGTTTATTGACAACTGATGCGTATGTCAAATAATCTTGGTTGTCCATCTTCCTTAGATTCATACACAACCATCTCTTATGAAAAAGACATATATTTGGATTAAATAATTCTTTTAGTAATTTTACAGCTTCCATGAAATCTAATTCCGTAGTTTTTTTTAGGTAGTATATAATCTACGAACTTGCTGTGTTCTCTTACACCCAACTTCCTGAGTAAAAGGCTCACTTTCTGGCTATTTGGCCAACTTTTGCAGTTTAGTTGAAAGACATCCTCGTATCTTGTATAGTATGCTTCAAAAGTATTTTCTTCCTCCGGCATATAATTAAATGTGTCAATGCTATTAAATATAGTTGTATGCGAGAAATTAGTACTGTCGACATTTTCTCGATTAGTCTTTAATAGTTCCAGTGTTTTAGCAAAACGTTCATTTTGCCTTTCTTCATATTCAGATTGTAATTTATTCTGCCTTTCTTCTTGTTCAAATTGTAATTTCTTCTTATTATTCCATTTGACATTTCAATAATGTCTCCTCTCTACGTGCATCTAGCTCGGGTTGCGCCTTTTGTTGCGTCTGCAAAAATTGCATTAACATTCTAGATAAATCTTCCATTTTTTTTTTGTACGTGACGTTTTACTGTCTTATATCCGTTATCCAGTGACAACTTTAGTTTAAAAAAAAATATTTCCTTGATTTTTGTTTAACTGTGGTATTTTTTTTTAAATACCGAAGAGAAAAATTTGGTTTACCAAAAAGTCTTTAGTTGGTATTTACAGCAATTTAGGACATCCACTGGTGAACTTTTTTTTTCTTCGTATGTTACTTCCTGGCAATTTAGTAATACGAATCTGTTCCTCGCAATTTAGTAATACGAATCTGTTCCTCGCAATTTAGTAATACGAATCTGTTCCTCGTAATTTAGTAATAGGAATCTGTTTGTCGTTTTACAAAAATTCACTTTTACAGTTTCTTTTTTTTTTAAGATGGATTCCACGGGAAACGGCGTAAATCGTCCCTTTTTTTTTCTTTGAGACTGCAATTAAAGGTTTTGGTTTGTCTCTTTTTTCCGACTAGTATTTTAGTCAATAAACTACTATTAATCGAGGTTACTTTTTTTTTACCTGAATGTAGTTTTTGTTATTGGAATTTGGGAAACAACCGTTTCTTTCTTTTAGTGTTGTACTTCGCGAGGAAAATATTTTACAGTTTTCCAATGTTATCTGGATTATTCATTTTTTCCGCTTAAGTCGAACTTCTCTTTAGCGTAAAATCCGTTTCTACGACTATTTCGTTCGTCAAAACTTGTATTCCTTAGAAAGGTCAACCGTTGCGTTGTACTTTTTTTTAGTGAGTTCTTTCCATTTCTTCGTCAAACTGTTATATTTGACGTTCATCCGCGTCGTCACTATTAAGTTTGCCGGTTGAAACAAGTAACGTAGAAAGCAATACAAATGACGACTCAACAAACAAAGGTAGATCAAATAAGAAGTGTATTAGGAAAAGGTATATTTAGAGGGTATTTACATAATGGTGTCAAATAAGAGAGTCTTTGCTGGAGAAACATATCTTCTCTCGGCGGCCTTCGGTGGTTCTGGTGAACACCCACTCACACAAACTGAGTCTTCCTATTTATGTGTAATTACTATCCGCATATGCAAATGAATGTGTGCCACCACAACATTTATTTAATATAATAACTGTTTATTATAGTGTTGTTTATTTAACATTTAAACTGTGTATTACTTAATTGTTTCGTTAACATCTTAACTGCTTATTATTTAATTGTTTATTTAAAATGTTAACTTATATTATTTAATTGTTTATTTAACACCTTTACTGTTTATTTTCTTATTGTTTATTACCCATTTTAACTGTATATTACCTAATTGTTTCTGTAAAACCTTAACTGTTTATAATTTAATTGTTTATTTCACATCTTAACTTTTTATTCTTTCATAGAGTTTGATATCTTGACTGTGTATTACTTAATTGTTTTTTTTAATCTTAACTATTTATTACTTAATCGTTTATTTAACATCTTAACTATCTATTACTTAATTTTTATTTAATAATAATAATATAATAAAATTTTATTTAATTGTTTATTTAATATCCTAACTGTGTATTATTTAAATGTTCAATTTACATCTTAACTGTATATTATTTAATTGTGTATTAAACATTTTAAATATTTATTACTGAATGGTTCATTATACATCTTAAATATATATTATTAAATTGTTTATTTAACATCTTAACTCTTTATTTCTTAATTGTTTATTCAACATCTTATATGTTTATTATTTAATTGTTTATTTAATTTCTTAACTGTTTATTACTTAATTTTGGATTTAACATCTTAATTGTTTCTTATTTAATCGTTTATTTAATCTCTTAACACTTTATTACGTAATTGTTTATTTGAAATCGGAACTCTTTATTACAGAATTGTTTATTTAACATCTTAACTGTTTATTACTTTTTTTATTTAACGCCTTAACTGTTTATTATTTAAATGTTTATTTAACATCTTAACTGTTTATTACTGTATTGTTTATTTAACATCTCTACTGTATATTATTTAAATGTTTATTTAACATCTTTACTGTTTATTATTTTATTGTTTATTTAACATCTTAATTGTTTATTATTTAATCGTTTATGTAGCATCCTGACACTTTATTACGTAATTGTTTCTTTTACATCGGAACTCTTTATTACAGAATTGTTTATTTAACATCTTAACTGTTTATTACTTAATTGTTTATTTAACATCTTAACTGTGTATTATTTAAATGTTTATTTAACATCTTAAATGTTTATTACTTTATTGTTATTTGACCAATGACACCGTATTGTTTATTTCGTTCATTTTCAGTGAATTTTAGTCAGGTATACACGGAAAAAATTAAAGAACTATAAATTTTATTTCATTTTAGTGAGCATGATTACGAATTATTAATTCGCCCTTATTATTTAATTGTTTATTTAACATCTTAACTGTATATTCTTTAATTGTTTTAACATTTTCACTGTTTATTACTTAATTGTTTATTTAACATCTTTACTCTTTATTACTTAATTGATTATTTAATATCTTAACTGTTTATTATTAAATTGTTTTTTTAATATCTTAACTGTTTATTATTTTATTGTTTATTTAACATCTTTCCTATGTATTATTTAAAATCCTATGGTGTATTTAACATCGTAACTCTTTATTACTGAATTTTTTATTTTACATCTTAAATGTTTATTATTTAATTGATTATTTTACATCTTAACTGTTTATTATTTAATTGTTTATTTAACAGCCTGACTGTTTATTATTCAATTGTTTATTTACCATCTTAACTGTTATTATTTAATTGTTTATTTAACTTCTTAGCTGTTATTATTTAATTGTTTGTTTAGCATTTCATCTGTTTATTATTTAATTGTTTATTAAATCTTGACTGTTTATTACTTAATTGTTATTTTACCAATGATGTCGTGTTGTTTATTTCTTTCATTTTCAGTGAATTTTAGTCAATCATACACGGAAAAAATAAAAGAGCTATAAATGTTATGTCATTTTAGTGAGAATTATAAAAAATTAGTAATTTGTTCTTATCAAATTAATAACAGGGCAAATGTATGTTTTCTGGTGACAACAAAATAAAGTTCGTTTAATTTTGTTTTCGAGTTTCCAGTTCAATGTTAAATTCTGATGAACGCGGTGTTTTGACCACGATATTCCGATATCGACATTTACACATATTCGACCTACCGACACAGCAGTATCGCCCGCATCCCCTCGAAGAAAAAAATAGGAACTTGTGTTCTTTTGCCACAGTGCTGAAATGATAAAAGTGTTATTTTTGGGGCCATTCTTAACATTGGGAGAGAGAGTGTTTGGTAATTATTCGATGCTTCCACCTACAAATTTCATAAAAATAGATGTAACGCTTACGTTTAACCGGAATGAAATATTGAAAAATAGCGAGGTGACGAAAGTGAATAAGCACCAGGGCTAAGAAATGTAAACATGTTTGTACTACCGACGCGGTAATACCGCCTCCCCCCCATAACTATTCTTTGCTTCCACCTAACAATCTATATATCTATAAAAGTGAAATTGTCTGTGTGTGCACATTTCCCTACCAAATTACTCTGTCAATTTTCAGTCTACAGACTCGAGATTTGAATAAGGGGTATTGAGATTTGAGAACATCTTTTTAATAGGTTTTCGGCCAGAAATTTGGATGTCAAGAAATCAAAGTTCAACGATTTTACCTGTGAAAACTCTACCAAACTCCTCCGGCAATTTGTGGTCAAACGACTTATAATTTTAGAGATAAGTTACTTGGACATGGATCTAATATTTTAACTCAATTTGATCCTAAAACAATAAATAGTAATAGGTCAAAATGTGGGGCGACTTAAAAATAATTGACCTCTCAGTCACTTTTTGGTCTAAATATTTGAAATTTTACATAAAGTGTATTCAGGCGTAGGGAGAGATTTTTAATAGGTTTAGGGCGGAAATTTAGCTACCAAGGGGCCAAAGTTCAAAAGATTTTACCTTTGCGGTCTCTAGAAAGCTATTCAACCAAAAATTTGAACTTGTGCATAAAGGGTAATCAGATATGCATCAAGCTTCTTAATCAGTTTTGGGACGAAAATTTGGCTGCCAAGAGGTCAAAGTTGAAAGAGTTGACCTTTGCAGACTCTAGCAAACTCCTCCGCCAATTTTGGGTCAAAACATTGTATATTTTAGATGTAGGTTACCTAGACGTAAGTAAAACTTTTAATACATATGCACATAAAGCTATGAACAGTACATAGGGCCCGGGCAAAGCAGGGTTGAACTGATAGTTCAATAACAAAACGATATCCTGAAGCTTGCATTTTACTTGAATAAAATATTGTAAAATAGCAAAATGGAAAAATTGCACAAACACTTTAGAAATATAAATATGTTTGCACTACCAACACGGCAGTATCGCCCACACCACCACAAATAAAAACCTACCATGACACACATACGTGGGTACTTGTGCTCTTTTACCCCCGTGCTGAAATAACAACGTTTTTATTTTGAAAACCATTCTTAACATGAGGAGGGGGTTGGTAAATATTTTGTGCTTTCACCTAACAATTTAATAATACAAGATGTTGTGAAGTTTAAATTAACCTGAATTTACTATTTAGAAATATGGAGGTGGCAAAGTTCACAAGCATCATCGTTTAGAAATGTAAACGTGTTCGAACTACTGACACGGTAGTATCGACCCCACCCCCTTACATAAAATCTGCCATGAAAAATAAATATGGGTACTTGTGCTCTTTTGACGCTGCGCTGAAATAATAACCTTATTATTTAGAAAGACATTCTTAACACGGGGAGGTGAGGGTGTTTGGTAACTATTCTGTGATTCCATATAACAATTTAATAATAAAACTAAATCGTGAGGGTCGAATTTAACATAATTAAACAATTTAAACATAGCGAGGGGGCAAACGTGCACAATCAACTAAAACATGTTCACCTTTGCTTAATTTTGTTTTTTGTTTTTGTTATTAACTTGTAAGGTTGACAGTTACATTTCTTTACACGCGCACATGTAAACACTTTTTTAGGGATGGGGTAATTAAAACATTACGTCGACCTCCACATTTTTCGTTACAATGACCACTTTTGCTGGTTTTCCTATATCCTGATTCCGAAAACTTCATTCAAATATTGCACAGACAAGAGCTTCTAGAGATATTAATACATGTATTCTGCAGTGTAATTTAATGCCTGCCAGATTTGTACTCGCGTGCGCGACAGAAAAATCCATTCCTCCCCTATCGACACTGTCAACATAAATATCATTTGGGTGTGGGTATGCGGTAAAATTAAAGGGGTTTATTTATCTCCAACCCTCAAGTAAAAGGGACTGCTCTTTTCTGATATACGTTCTTTCCATGAGGATGTTGGGTTTGGGTATGTCTATTTGAAGAGGAGGTTGATCGTGTCTCTTCCGAAAGTAGTTCTCAACGTGGGAAGTGTCTATCAATCTTAACAATTAATATAGAGTGAGAATACCTAAATTCTGAAAAATCTATTTATAGTTTCTTTTCTTATTCTAATAGACCATATTCCTTATTTTATTATTGCATACGGATTCACGCATTCTTATTTGCTTTTTTTTAGATTCAAACAAGTACCTGCAGGTTATCAACAACCGTAGTTTATTTTTTGTGAGGGGGGGGGCTTCCACCGGGCAACGCCAGTTAACGGATTCTGCTATATATATATATATATATATATATATATATATATATATATATATATATATATATATATATATGTTTTTATACGTATGTATTTATACATATACAAGTTTAACTCTATCTAGCAATATGATATATAAACACACGTGTATATATATATATATATATATTTAATATAGATAGAGAGATAGATAAATAGATCGTAAGAGAGAAAGATAGAGAGAAAGATAGATAGATAGATAGATATTAGAAATGTGAGGATTATACGTATGTATTTATACATATGAAAGTTTAACTCTATCTAGCAATATGTATTTATTAACACAGGTGTGTGTATATATATAGATATATATATATATAGAGAGAGAGAGAGAGAGAGATAGATAGATAGATAGATAGATCGTAAGAGAGAAAGAGATAGAGAGAAAGATAGATTGATAGATATTAGAAAGTGTGATGATTACGCACTATACAAGTAAGGATCAAAGTGATCAAAGTTATAAGAATCAAAATCAGGTTTTACATTATAAATACACAGGCACAGAAGCACATATGTACCTATGAATATATATATATATATATATATATATGTATATATCTATATATATTATATATAGTAAGTTTTGCAAATATATATGGACATTTTGCTTTACAGAAACACAAGGAATTTGACATAATGACAAACACACACATATCTATATATATATATATATATATATATATATATATATATATATATATATATATATATATATATATATATGAGCACTGTACAAGTAGCGGACGGATGTTTGTTTAAATAGACATTCGGAGGAGTTATTTGCGGACGTCGCTTCCTAGGTCGAGAGGTAGAGCTTCCGACAGTCAATATGACAGTTCTAAGTTAGATTTAGATCCTTGTCTTGAGGGGGGTTATTCAACACGAGAGTTCTAGGATCGATCCGTGCTTGTGGTGTTATTGAGGTGTTATTCTTGCGGCACTGATGAGTTGTAATACAACGAAACAGGATTTTATGTCGATGACTATATATATATATATATATATATATATATATATATATATATATATATATATATAGAGAGAGAGAGAGAGAGAGAGAGAGAGAGAGAGAGGTTCTAGTTTATATGTTTAAATTTCATTTAAAACGATCAGTTTTCAAATAAAATTCAAAATTGATTGATTGAATCAAAGAATACAAAGTTTAAATTAATGTCCTGGGATTGCCTTATATGTCGTAATCTAATTCACTTCAATTCTTCATAGTGTGTATATATATATATATACATACTGTTTTTAAGCACTGTTGATATATGGAATACAAATTCAAACTTTACCAGTTTAAAGACCAAAACTAGTGCAGACATTTTTTCATTAAATAAATACATTTATTTATCAAAACAAATTCAATACTGCACTTGTTTTTGTCATATAACCGTAAAAGAGAGAGAGAGAGAGATGAGAGAGAGAGAGAGAGAGAGGGAGAGATATATAATAACTTTTGTAAATAAATATGGGAATCCTGTTGTACAGAATTTTCTGCGTTATATCTTCTTTAGGCTTCGAAAACTTATTGCACACAATTGATGATAGCGCGATTTTATATATTCATGTCATTGTGAGTTTGTTAGTTATTATTCTATCACTAGTCACTGTTCTCGCGTGTATGGGACGGAGATTAACTTGATCTATTATTCAACATTCTTGGTTTATTGTTTTGAGGTAATGTATTAGATTTCCTTGTTCGTTGGAAGATGATCTAGTGTATATATATATATATGTATATATATATATATATATATATATATATATACGCATACATAATATACAATAAATCATCACTTACAAAAGGCAAACCCGTACGATTAGTTAAATGTAAGCTTAAATGCTTAACTTACTGTTAAATGATAATAATATTTAAATGGAAAACATGAATTAATTAATATGAGAAATTGTTAATAATAAATATTTTGTACTTTGTAGAGAAGCAGTCCCGCTGAATTGTGTTACACTGATGGACCTGTTTGAGGAATATTTGTTTCCATAGAAACTTCACTTGCTTCTAGGCAAATCTAATTCTTGTTCTGAATATTTTACAAAAACCACTGATTGTAATTCTGTCCGGCATCTACTGTGTAATAGCAATAAAGTAGGCACATATTAGAAATGTATGCTTTGTGAGAAATCGGCTTATAGGAAAGAAAACTTGAACACCTAGTCTGCGAAGTTAATTCAGTCGCCAATACTAGAAAATGTATTTTGAACGAAACTCTTAAGATTGGCAACAGCTACATCTTCTGCATGTAAAAAAAAAACCGCATCGATAATTTCTTGAGCAGTATGATGATGCAACTATTTTTAATGAGCTTAACATTTTTATGTTAAATTTCCATGTCAAGTCTAGGAACTTATTGCTGTGGAGTACAAATCACCCCTATTTCAGAATTAAGTGGAAGTTTTGACAAACTTCTGGGCTTGACTTTTATTCCTGATCTTAAATGAAACACGTATATCAAATCTGTTTCCAAGGCCGCTGGAAAAATGGTGGTATCCTTCTATCGATCCAGCAGATATCTCACTGTTGATGCAATTCTCTATCTATATAAGAGCCAGGTACGTCCAAGGATGGAGTACTGTTGCTAGAAATGACTTGTCCTGCCTTGATAGAGTTCAAAATAGGCTTCCTAGCCTCGTAGGGCTTGTCCTTTTCTCTTCGCTGCAATCTCTATCTCACAGAAGAGATGTTGCGAGTTTGTCTCTGCTTTATCGCTATTTTCATGGAAAGTTTTCGACTGAGCTTTAGTCTATGGTCCCCCCTCGCCAAACTTTCACAAGAAACACTTTCTAATCTACATCAATGATCTCCCAAAACACATACTAAAATCTTTCGTTGACATCTATGCTGATGACACAACTATCTATGGCAACACATCAAAGGCCGTAAATGATGATGTTCTCTCTGATTCTCTCTCTCCTCTGATCTTGAGCGCGTGGTACAGTGGGGGAAGAGGCGGCTAGTTACCTTTAATGCATCTAAGACCAAGCTCCTATCTCTACATCACAAACGCTCTGATCCCCATCTGGCATCAATTGAAATGGATGGCTCTCGTCTAAGGGAGGCCCCATGTTTTGATAAGCTTCTGGGTTTGACCTTTACTCCTGATCTTAAATGGAACACATGCATCAAGTCTATGGTCAAGGTCGCTGGGAAAATTGTGGGATCCTTCTACCGCTCCAGAAGATATCTCACTACTGATGCAATTCTCTATCTATATAAAAACCAAGTACGTCCAAGGATGAAGTACTGCTGCCCCATCTGGACAGGGACTGCTTAAACCAGCCTATCCTGCCTTGACAAAGTACAAAATAGATTTCGTGGCTTGGTGGGGGGATGCCCTTTTCTCTTCCCTGCAACCTCTTTCCCACAGAAGAGACGTAGCGAGCCTATCTTTGTTTTATCGTCATCTCCATGGCAAGTGCTCGTCTGAGCTCCATTCTTTGGTCCCCCCTCGCCAAACTTTTTCAAAAAACACCCGACTACCTGAAACCACCGTCAATAATTTTCCCCACTCCTTATCTGTGCCTAAATCAAAACGTAGATTCCATGAACAAAGCTTCTTTCTTAGAACTGCACGCCTGTGGAACTCTGTTCCGCTTGCCTGTTTCCCTCCCGACTTCAACCTGGATGTCTTCACAAACAAATTCCCGATGAACCGCCCCCCCAAGTAATGACACCTTACCAATTCTCCAATACTATTACTACACTATCCCATTGATTACTGTACACACAATAACCCTCATCCCCGAGTGGCCCTTGAGCCTTGATAAGTGGTGAACTCCATGTAAAAAAAAACTCGTCTAGCTGAAAATACTATCAATAATTCCCCCCACTCTTTATCTTTGCCTAAACCTAAACGTAGATTCCATGAACAAAGCTTCTTTCTTAGAACTGAACGCCTGTGGAATTGCCTTCCGTTTTCCTGCTTTCCAGCTGACTACAATATGGTTGTCTTCAAGTCCAACGTAAACAAGTTCTTAATAAGCCGTTCAACTTAAGTTAACAAATTTACCGAACTTCCATTACTAACGATTACTTTATTGCCCAATTGACTACGGTACACTCTTAACTGTTATCCTCGAGTGGTCGCTGGGCCTTGATAAGTGGTTATGCCTATAAAAATCAACTAGACCTATGAATACCGCTGGTCTCGGAGACTCAATGGAGACATTCATCCCATATTTTACCGCATGCTACGAACACGTTCCTCTCATACAACTTTAGTGGCTCCTGTATTCTTTATGATAAATACATATTATATTTTATACACTTTACACTACTTCTGGTTTCTTTCATTTGTAACCCCTAGCACGTGGCTACAACAACTGGCTGACGAGGACGATTCAAAAACTTCCCGGATCAATCTACAATAATTGCTAACAACAACTGAATGACGAACATTCGGACAACGAATTCATTCTAAAAAAAAAAAAACACTTGAAGACAGCGTTTGACGACCAAAAGTATTTAAGAAAAAAAGAACACACGCGGATATTCGAAATAAGTTTTCCTACATTCAGGGGAAATTCGAAACTTCAAACGTATTTATTCTTTAAAAGTTCAGTGAAGAACGGAAAAAGTTACTTGTCTACGTTAAAAAAAATACATTCGAGCGTAAAAAATCCACAAACACGGGATGAAGAAGACTTAAAAAAAGGACAACAATTCTTGCCGACAAAAGGATTTTACAAAGACGTCGTCAAAAGCCTTCTCTTGCTTTTAAAAAAAGCTACTAAAACGTAACTACGAGTTGAAACAGAATACATAAAACGAATTGCGTGGAGATTTATAATTACTGAATTTACAAGACCAAGTTTTCTGTAAGTAAAAAAAATTAAGCCCAACGTGTTCGTTCTAAGGAACGCAAAGAACTTATTCGGGATCGATTGGATTAATTAATTTGAATTATGGGACTCGCCAATGAGTGATTTTTATCACAAAGTCAAAAAACTAACGGCCGAAGCCTACAAACTCAAAATGGATCCCAAATAATATTTTCTAAGTGTTTCCTCCGAAAAGCTTGGATGCTGCACAAAAATAAAGGCGGGATTCGAATTGCTGGACGAAAAATATTCCAAAAGCCATTCGCTTCGAAGGAAAAAAATTGAAAAAGAATTGGAAAGACTAGTGAACACTGGGATTTTAACCCCAATTAACTATAGCGAGTGGACAGCCCCCACCGTATGCGTGAAAAAATCTAAAGAGATTATGGCATGCGCGGACTTTTCGACCGGATTGAATGGGGCGCTCAATGACCATCACTACCCGCTACCAAACCCAGACAAAATATTCGCTTAGTTAAATGGCGGAAAATATTTTTCCAAAATAGACATAAGCGAGGCGTACATACAAATACCAGTAGGGGAAGATAGCTCGAAACTTTTGTGCATCTCAACGCACAAATGACTTTATAAATTCAACAGATTAGTATTTGGTATAAAAGTAGCACCTGCAATTTTCTAACAGGTGATTGATACTTTGCTAAGCGATTTAGATTTCGAAATAGGCAATCTGGACGATATTTTTATGCGTAGTCAAAATGTTGAACCACATAGAGATCATGTATTTCAAGTGTTTGACAGAATAAAAGAATACGGATTCACATTGAAGGAAGCAAAATTCGATTTTTTTCTGGAACGAATTAAATACCTGGGTCATATAATAGATAAGTATGGGAGGAAACCCGATCCAGACAGGTCCACAGCTATTAAACACATGCCAGAACCTCATAGTGTAACTACATTGCAGAGTTTTTTTTTAAGGCTCGCGAAATATTATCAAATGTTCATTAAGAACATGCATGAATTGCGTGCACCATTGAATGTAATATTAAAAAAGGACACAAAATGGGGCTGGACGCCTGAGTGTCAGGTAACGTGTAAGAACTTAAAAGAGGTATTAACGTCAGATTTATCCCTGACTCATTTCAATCTGAAACAAGATATTATTGTCGCAACTGACGCAAGTTCTTATGCGATCGGGGTGTGCATTCTACACACGGTAGCTGATAGCTCCACTAAGCCGATCGCACATGCATCAATAACTTTACTTCCTGCCGAGAAGAATTACTCCCAAATCAAAAAGGAAGCACTGGGGATCATATTCGGTGTTACAAAATTCCACCGATTTTTACACGGTCGTAAATTTAAATTACAAATTGACCATAAAGTTCTTATGAACATTTCTGCCCCTAAAAAAGGTCTGCCAACTTACACAGCCAACAGACTGCAAAGATGGGGGACCATTCTACTGAATCACGATTTTAGTATGGAATTTCTTACATCTGCGAAGTTAGGTCACTCAGACGGATTGTCGCCCTGAGGCTACGCGAATGAAGAGCCCTATGAGGTGCTACGTTTACTGGAAGAGTTTGGACACTGATATAAAAGCGCCCCAATACAATTTAGCCCGTGGTCTAAAGCGGACCATCCATGACATAGATTACACATGCCTACTGGATTGAAACTATTATTTAATAGTGGTTGACAGTTTTGTAAAATAGCTTGAGGTATTTGGATGTAAACGTCCAACAACGGATTTTACAACCAGTGCTCTTCACTAATTGTTCTCTTCGTTTGGCGTGGTTTATTCTCTAGTGTCAGACAATGGCACACAATTCACTTCAGCAGATGTTAAAAGCTTTTGCGAGGATTTCCAGGTTAACCCCATAACAACGCCAACCTCTCATCCCCGATCGAACGGTCAGGCAGAAAGGGTTGTGGACACGTTGAAAAGAGCCCTGAAGAAGGTTAAAGGAATGTCCTGAGAAAAGGCGTTATAACAGTTTTTACAAGTTTACCGAATTAAAGGACTTCATCGAGGATGTGGCCGGCAGAGTCAATGTTCGCGAGAAAAATTAGACCGGTCTTCGAGAAACTTTTAACAAAAAGAGGTAAAACTGCAAAATATCATAGTTCCTAAAAAGAGGTATTTACCTGGTGAAAAGGTATTTTTCCAGGTAAAGAAAAATAATAGCACGATGTGGGAACTAGGAAAGTTCCAGAAAAGGATCGGGCGAATGGTCTACATTATCGAAGATCCAAGATTTACGCACAAGAAATATTTAAACCAAATTTGGAAACGTATAACTGATGACGAAAGACAACCTCCTGCTGAACAAGACCAGATATATGACACGTTCGACATGGTAACACCACAAACAGCCAGACAACGCCGATCCTCTAAGGAAAGGAAAATGACTGACCTGATAGAGATCAACCCAAGGAAAAAGAGCTATACGATCATCCCAGGAGAATGAACAGCTCAGAGGGGCGTGTTGTGGCATACAAATCACCTCTATTTCAGAACTTAGTGGAATAAACTACTCCTATAAATGCCACTGGTTTCAGAGACTCAATGGAGACATTCATACCATGTTTAACCGCAGCTACGAACACGTTTTTCTCATACCATTTTAGTGGTTCATGTATTCTTTATGATAAATACATATTATATTTTGAACAATATACGCTACCTGTGGTTTCTTTCATTTGTAACCCCTAGCACGGGTCTACAACACTTATCGAAACACATGTTTTCCTGAAGCAGAGAGATATCTATTTGACCACAAATAAAAAAAGAAAAGCGTTGGCAGTTAAAGGAGACCTGCTTGGTTTTACAGGTATAAAATGAAAATTTCTTTCCGCACACATTTCTAACACGTGCTATACCAGTTTTGTTGTCTGTGTATATGAGAAATAAAAGTCTCATGATATGATTTAGTACATCATTGTAAAAAAAGTTTTGATATCGGAGGCAGATTTTTTTCAAACATTAGCGTGCACATACGGTAAGTAATGGCGGTACTTCGACTATTATATATATATATCTAATATATTTCATTAGATTTAAGTATATGTTTTAATTCTCAACTTGTATTCAACTTCATAAATCATCAGTGTTATATATTTCAACATCATAAAGCAGCAGTGTTATATATTCTCCGCTGATACAGTTGTGTAAAATATTTTATATACACACGATAATGTTAGTACAATCTTTTAATATCCTGTCATATACGTGATAAGTCCATAATAATCATTGAAATAGGAGCAATTCCGTTGTTGTATCTAACCAGCCAGAAATCGTTATCGTTTGACATTGCGTGATTCAAGATGTCATTTCAAACGATATTCATCTGTATATCCATCTGTATATCGTTTGTATTCATGAGCTGGCGCCGTTGTGTGCGTTTACAAAATCAACGTCTGGCCAGGGATTATTTCGCTTAATTTGATTCGATTAGACTTAACCGTATTGCAATGATAACATCGTCCTTCGTATCCGAGCTTTGAAGTGATGATTTTATAATAACGCTTGCTAAAATCAATAAATAACTGACCAAATGATAACTGAAAACTCTTTTATATGTAGGGAAACCTTGCAACGTAATTGATTCATATTCTAATTAAAAAACATTAATTTGAAATATATATATATATATATATATATATATATATATATATATTTATATTTCAAACATATTCTAATATAAATGTGCAAGTACGTTCGTTCGTTCATTCTTTACATTTGTCGATAGTGATTTTATTTTTACTTTTATTGATAGTGAAAATAGGGGTTTTATATGTAGTAAAAGAAGAACTGGGAGAAGCTGACTTTCAGTCTGAAAGCTACCAGAGAAAAAGGTGCACTGGGGATGAAAGAGAGTAAGACCGAGTTGGTGAAAAAAGATAAAGATTAAATAGGAAGGTAGAAAAGAAACAGACTAAACGCCGCTCCATCACATTTTCACGAAATGCAGACAATTATATTATAAACAGCGAGTGGGATTCGTTGAAATTCCACAGGTATACTCATAATTACAGTGCTTAACAAAATGTCCATGCTATATATGTTCGGGGCAAACAATGTTATTATACTACCTAAACACTTGCTAAATATATAAAACTCCTAAACTCTTGCATTCTATAGATGTCCATTTTATTGTAGCATATATTGACAGAACAGAAATTACACATACATGGTCATATTTTGAAGGTCAGGAAAGTATATTTGAATTTTGAGTTTGGCTTTGACTAACGAAGAATATCAGATACATTTAGAAACATACGTTTTGTATTGCATCTACGGCGATCTGGAGATTCTCTGTTTTCATGTGAACATATAAGTGTAAGAGGTCATAAAATGTGTTGAAAAGTTTTAAAACAAGCAACGTAATTTCATCAAGAGTTTTCTAAATAATATGAATGTTTTTCTTTGGAATTTAATGAACTTACATTTACTTTACGAAAAAATGGCTAATGTTTACATAATATTATAAAATAAAAAAATATGTACCTTTTGAATAGGAAATTGTTTTTTTCCGTAATTGCATTTTCGTGCAATATCTATTTATCTTTTAGTTTTAGTACGTACACCATTTTATCGTGCAGTTGCAATGAAATATTGTCAAATTAAATAATTTTAACGCTGGATTACGTTTATGTATATTCACGTGTTTATCGTCAGTAACTGATGGGCTTATTATAATGGGACAGAGATCTTATAGTAATGGGACTCACAAAAAAGCGGTAAAGTAGGTATCATTTATAAAATACAAGAAAAGTGATCAGTATTTGTATTTTTGTTGGGCTTAGTGGAGGTTTGAAGAGAAAGGTGGAGCGAAACGAAGATAAAAGATTTTAAAAATACAAAATCTACAAAGATAAAGGAGTAAGAATGAGAAAAATATTAATATGTTCATTGGGAAACATATCACATTGAAAAGTGATTTGCTGACAGATATTTTTATGTTTTAAAACATATTGTAATCATATATTATTTAACTATAATTAATATGTAAGAAACGATAATTTTACTAAAAGTTGCGCTTATTTCAGAATTGCATCCTGATACAATTAAAACAATAGATTACTATGCACTAAGAGATATTCCGTTTTAGTTTGTTAAAAATGACTTAAGAAAAGTATTTGATCAAAATGGGTATAGTAAAAATAACAATGCAACATTCACACGCCTCAATATATTTTTCCAAGATTCTATTCAGCTGATCCACTAAAACTATGCATCTATGATACAGCAGAAAATATTGTACAACGCTTCTATGTGTTTTAACGTCAGCAGATGAGAAAATTGTGAAATACAAATAACTTTAAAATAACTTTACTTAAATTTGAATAAGAGATATAGCAGCCACAACCCCTTACTATTCGTTTACGATTTGACTTCCCCGATTGACTGTCATCTATGAAATTGTTCAACTGAGTCAAACAAACGATACGCTTTCATAAATTTAGTCTTCGTTATTAAAATTCCCATGTCTTCTATTTATCTATGATTTTGTTGAGTATCTTTACAATGAAATTTAATTCGGGCCCGCAGCTCAGTTTTTCACATATCATAATAAGAAGCGCAACCAATGGAATTTCCATGCAGTCAAGATAGGGAGGCTAATATTAAAATGTGTAAGAGACATGTAATGCACAACGTGCCATACGTTGTTTTTGCGTTATAATGTTTCAACGGGCCACACACAATGATAGAAATAAAACAAGGATGTTGTGACACTTTTGTTCTGAGATTACATGTCTTGTGTGCGATTTTTTGTGTGAATATTCTCCATTGAATTCTATGTCAATTTTATTTTTAAAACCTACTGACACAAAGTACAAACAGTTTTCGCATATTTTACAGATACATCAGAAGGGAAACGCAGTGGTATGCTTGAAAAGTAACCTAAAACATTAAAGTAAGAGGAATATTTTCAGCTTCATTTAATTTATTTTTACATGTTTGATATAATTAACTGAGAGTAATAAGAGATTTCCTGTGGACGAAGCAGGGAAAACAGAACGTATTAATTCCACCCTAATTAATAATATCACTATTAAAATGACGACAGTACGCACACAAAAAATACGCACACAAAAATACGCACACACACACACACACACACACACACACACACATATATATATATATATATATATATATATATATATATATGTGTGTGTATACAAGCTGTACCCTACAACGTAAAATGGAAGAAATCCCCCAAAACGAGAAAATGAATTTTTCTTATAGGCGTAATTTCCCAGCATTTGTGGTTACCCATTTTTTGTTTCAATTTTACAGAAGATATAGGCATTTTCTGGTTTGTCGATTCTGAAACAGGCAACATACAATTGGCCATGTGACTAACAATGAATGTGTAGATATAAACCATGTAATTGTAAAGATAATATGTGAGTTTCGTTGATTGTGATTGCAAACAGCAATCGAATTGAGAATTGCATTCTCTCAAATTGAAATGACGTATCTGTTGGAATCATAGAAATGCTTGGAATGAAAACTTTGAAAGGCCATGTTAAGGTTGTTGCTTCTATGATATCGATCATTTAATTATTTACTGCAAGCAATATGCCTTTGCAACGCTTGGGCTGGTTGATATTTCGCAACATGATGATTGGTAGGCCAAGTTTCAATTGCAGTACATGTTGTGGCATCCCTGGCACATCTAGTGATTCAAAAATTCTATTGGATGGTTATCCGATTCATCTACTCCGACAACAGTGTCGACAGATTTGTATGTGGCTACCTCACTTGAAATGTATTAACTGAATAATTTAGATGTCTTTGTTTTGAGCTGCAAGATTAGCTCGCACACTCAGCCAACTGGAATTATCATAATTAATTTTAATATCTGGAAAAAAAACTTTTTAAACAACTGTTCTTTTGATGTAGCAGAATTACAGAAGGCAACAACATTTGCCTTGCACTTAGATCAGCCGGCACTTTTCCGTTCACAATTTCAAAGAAATGATGCGGAACTATATCTTCAGATCGATCGTTCTGCAGCTAGACACGAATATTCTCAGTAAAGTTTAATGTCTTTACATGGCGCTAAAAAAATAGCGTATTTGAGACAAGCATTTATTTCATCTGCTGGTGTTGATTGCGGAATTAAAAGTAACTTTTGCCTGAAATCTCCTGCAAGCAGAATTACTGCATTCCCGCAAATCTATCAAAGAGCGATCAAGAGACTCAAGTAATTTGTTGTGTGCCAATGTGTATTGATGCCAAACAATAAGTTTGCATTACTGCAATATTTTTTCCGTGTTGGATGTTTTACAGATATTGCACATGGGAGTTTTGAAAAATTGAATGGTTAATATTAACTTCAAAGCAAAATAAGCTATTTCGGATGAAGCACGAGATAAGCATATGTTATTTTTGATCGAATGACTGTCAAAATCAATATAATTAGAAAGGTTTAACCAGTTCCTACAGTGCTGTTATTATTACCAGTGATTTTCAAATAACTTTCTATTTTCACTGTAAGTAATCTAGGCGCCTAAAAAAGGATTCATTCATTGTACGTAATTTAGGTAACTAAGCCATTGTAAGAGAGATCAGTGATGGATAGAAAGAGAGAGATATAGGGATATAGATAGACAACGAGAAAGAGAGAGGGAACTAGAGAAAGGAGATAGATAGAGATAGATAGAGGGATTGAGAGATAGAGACAGAAAAGGAGATAGGAATGAAGAGTTAGCGATAGAGAGGGATAGGTACAGAATGATAGAGCGAAAGAGAGAGAGAGAGAGTGAGAGAGATATATAAATGGACGGAGAGAGATAGGGGTCAAGAGAGAGATATAGACGTTGATAGAGAGCGATGGAGATAGAGCGAGGGAGATGGATGGAAATATACAGAGTGAAAGGGAAACGGATATAGGGAGATAAAGAGAAAGGAAAGGGGAGAAAGGGAGAGAGAGACGGAAAAGATACTGGTAATAGAGAGATAGAGAGAGATAGGGATGGATAGAGAGGGAGTGATGAATGGAGAGGGATAAAGAGAGAAAGAGAGAGAGAGAGGGATAGAAAATGAGAGTGAACTACATTTCATCGTTTGTGTGCTCGATCACAATTTTTATTTTTGTTCCTATCCAGAGGTACCTTTTGTTGAGGAGTTGGATTTTCCCACATTGAAAACCTTTCTTCTTCTTCTTCTTCTTCTTCTTCTTCTTATTATTATTATTATTATTATTATTATTATTATTTGATAGTAAATTTCTTTTTCTTCTCAATATTATTTGATAGTAAATATATAAAAATAAACCATATTAGTTTAAAGGCGAAATAGTAAAACAATCACTAAGTAAAACATAAAAAAAAATTCTTCGAAATCATCACATTTGCAAAGAGAAAACGATTTTGAAACAATATTTTTAATATTTAAATATTTTTTTTTCTTAAATATATGAAAACACGCTCGGGTTAGATAAAAACGCTACCGTAAATGTCAAGGCAATTAGTTTTGTAGGTTTTTAAATTATAGGTAAATAACAAATATACATTTCATCTTTATTTATATGGATATATATATATATATATATATATATATATATATATATATATATATATATATATATATAACAGTATTTTCACAAACGAAAACAAAATATTTCTTAGTAAAGAAAGATCGAGGGTTTTGAGAGTACACTGATACAATTTTGAAATAAAAGCAACTTTTAGTAAAATTATCAGCATATATATAAAAACATCATTCAACCTCATTAGTGCACGTCGTTTGAAAAGTCATTTCTCCACTAATTTTCATAATTTCCTTTTTGTTGGAAAAAGATAAAAATTGTGGCAGAAACATCCCAATCATCAAAACAAAAAAAGGCAAAATGAAAAGAACTTCATATTATGCAATTAATATCTAAAATGCTTCTAATAAAATGTTTAATAAACTCGGTAAATTTAATAAACAAAAGGATGAGTTGCGATGATATGTAATTGATTTTTGTTATTATGTAATGAAATGACATTCATATTTACAAACACACACTTATGTGCGTATTTGAGTGTGCGTGCGATTTGCAAAAGATTTATTTCATCTACTTTTACAAATGGTACACTTTTTGAAATGCATGGCATCAAATTGTAAACGTTAGCGGAGGACAACTACTATGGATTGTATAAATATCTTCCATGAAACATGTATAAAAATTCCAATATTCAGTGTCGTATTAAACTACAGGAACATATACTATGAAGAACTATTCATCATAAAAAAGCAATCATTACACCCATATATTAAATAGTAGTATCAAACAAGACCTAGGGATAAGAAACAAGATGGAAGATGTAGCAATCTAAATAATGTCAGTTTCCCTTACGATACTGTAAAAAGAAAGAGTAAACTAAATTATACGATCTTATGTGCACCATGAAAAGAAACTGAAATCGTAGGTGCATCTTTATCATTACACTAATTATAAGAACAACGGGACTCATAAAACAAAAACAATCACTACCTTGCGACTATACTTAACTAACTCGGCGCAAGAGAGATACAAACAGCCGCGCTTAAAACCCCAGTTAGAATTCTAACAAAACTCGAGGTTAAAATCTCTAAAATTTACAAAATTTAAAAGTTAAATTACGTTTAGGTGTCTGGCATCCGATAAGATGCCTCATTCACAGAAAAACACACAAATAAGAAAATTGAGATAAAATATTACGTTTGTGAAGTGTTTTGCTCATCCTTTTCAATATAATACGATTTAAAAGAACACATGGGATAACTAGGAAGAGAACTTGGGTGCCTACCAGAAGCTGAACTAGAGCTTTTCTGTACAGGGGCTTTGTCTGGCATGAGAATACATTTCTCTGCAGATAAACCTTTACTAAATATAAAATATCGCACAGTATTCACGACGCAAATAAGATATCCTTGGTATAACTAACCAACAATGGCTTGTACAAGGAAGGTGCCCCTGCTCCAAGTAATGTTACTTCAAATAATAGCACGAAGTTGTATATTTCACCACAGTAGATGAATTCTTGTCTAGCATCAAGTAAGGCCAGGGGACCTAAGATATAAGATATTCTAATGTAATCAATCTGGGAGAGAAAACTATGTTCTTTACTTATTTAATGACTTAGTATTTGAGAGGTAAACCGGAACTTTGATGGGATATTAAAATATCTGTGTCTCGTATTTTTCCTTTTTAATTTATATCCATAGTTATTTTTTATAAATGCATTTTAAAATTAAATAATAAACACATTTTTGTATGTTAAATTCATGAAACCAATGTCTATTTACAGAATGTTGTTTCGCAAAAAAAAAATCTGTTGATTTTAATTAATATTGAATAAATACTCAGCGTGCTTCGTGTGTGCGTTTTTTTTTCAATGCAAGTGTAAAAATTTTCTAATGTGTTTGTAAAACGCTATCGACAATTTGACTGTTCCAAAAAAGAAAAAGCTATTAACGCCAAACAGATCAAGTCTGAAAATGTGTTATGATGTTCTCTTTTCTACCCTGTTTCGAAAATAGATAAACTCTTTCAGAAACGATGAATAGTTATACATTCGTAGTAGTCCTGAATATGTACATTCCGCACTCGTGTAATAATACTCTAGTATATATAACACCGTGTTATATTAATGATGTACAACCTCAGCTTACTGATGACAGCATTTTCCACATTTAATTAATTCATGATCTTTTAATGATCAATTCAGATGGTTAGAGTATATCATTTTTTATTGTCATGATACCATCATCCGAAACCTTAACTTCTCTTTTTTAGGGGAGTAAAAGTAGTTTTATTGTCATGAAACTACACAGGGAGGGATAACCGTCAACATTTTTGGTATCTTGTGTGTGGCCATATGACCATCATACTAGGTGCTACTTCTTTTATGGAGAGATAATTTAGTATGTGTACAATTCTCGCAGACATTTCTGGTTACAAATACACTCCAGATATGATCACTCATATCCGATTTTTCAATCTTCCCACATGTCACCATGTTCTTCGTTTAGTGACGATATGTTTCGCTTTTGCGTAGTTCTCCATATTTACATGGAATATCATCAATTTGTGGATATGTCTTTGTCTGATTCGCACAAGATGTTTCCAGAGAGTTGAATACTATCATATCTTATGGGCTACATATACTTTGATGATTTTTCTGCAAGCCATTTATGCATGGTGTACATACTGGTGATTTTTCTAGTGAGGTCCTTTAGTATTTTGTCTACATTACTTGCAGTGTATGTTATGCTCTCTGGATAGTTGGTCCGGTGCAGAGTTTCCCTTAAACTTTTTATCTACTATTGATATGTATTGATGTTACTACATATTGTTTTTGATCCAAGTTTTACGCAACGGACGATTCATGTATTTACGTTATATGAATTGTGGGAGTTAAAATTTAATGAAATATATGCAGATGGCATGAACGTGTGAACGTGTCTGTGTCTATGTGTCTGTGTGTCTGTGTACATTTCTCTAAGCAATAACTCCGTCAATTTTTAGTCTACAGACTCAAAGTTTGATATACCGGGTACTGCGATTTGGGAAAATCGATGTGATCGGGTTTTGGCCAGAAATTTCGCTGGTAAGGGGTAAAAGTTTAACGATTTGACCTTTGAGAACTTTACCAAATTTTTTCGACAATTTTGGGTCCGAACACTTGAAAATTTAGATATAGATTTCTTGGGCATGGATCTAACATAAGAACTTGATTTGAGTCCAAAATAATACATTTTAACGGGTCATAATAGGGGTCAAAGTAAAAACAATTACCGTTTTTTTTGTTTTTTATTTTGCTCAGCGTACACCTCCAAACACCCGGACAACGCCGGGCACCCATTACTAGTATATATATATATATATATATATATATATATATATATATATATATATATATATGCAGACATATATATATATATATACATATGCAGACATATATATATACATATGCAGACATATATATATATATATATATATATGCAGACATATATATATGCAGACATATATATATATATACATATATATATATGCAGACATATATATTTACATATATATACATATATATACATATATATATGCATATATATACTTATATATACATATATATATACGTGTATATATACATATATATACATATATATATGCAGACATATATATACATATATATATGCAGACATATATATATATACATATATATATACATATATATATACATATATATATATAAATATATATACTTATATATATACATATATATACGTGTATATATATACATATATATACATATATATATATATATATATATATATATATCATGGAGTTTTTAGTAGATTGGAGTCGGCCCTCTGTTTTCTCTTTTCAGGAACTCTGTTTGCACAGTCTCATCGGTTAAAAACGGTACATGCCATATTGCTCACCTCACTTTACTTATGGGTAGTAGCAGTGATGCACAAAGACAATGTTTCTTTTTCCACATCATTCAAGTGTGGTTAAACAAGAAAATGCTTCATGCTAATATCGAATATTTGCTCTTTTTGTTGTCAATCGACAAGCGACTATTCGAGTCACAGCTTGTATTTATAAAACCCCAAAAATGGGCCATTGTCCACCATTCTTATATTCTTTAATGAAATATAGTGAAAATTGAGTAAAATATGATTACCTCAGTAGAAGTAATCATGTTTTACGTCATCACAATGATCGCTCATCTCTTTGTTTGATGGATGACATCATCATTTAGTGACTTCATTATTCGCCGTTTTAATGGATGAAAATGTTAAATGATGACTTCACTACGCTGCCCATCAATACGATTTTAATGGCATGAATGTTTATATGAATATTTGAACTAATTTAACTTGACTTGTGAAAGCATGAGGCCTGGATTGTTTGAGCTGCATACTATTAATGTATTCACAAATAAAGACTGGAGATGTACAAAAGTCTATTGCCAAAGTTTAGTCGAGTAATAGTCTTAATGATATTAGTGAACACCGTCGATATATACCCTGACTGATAAGGAGTTGTCTATTCTTTTTCATTGTTTTAAGAAGGATTATATGCTAGTAAGCATACTGTTTATTCTAGGGCCAAAATA